>NC_046160.1:31189483-31346983 GCF_011064425.1 Rattus rattus | reverse complement strand
CCTCCTCCTCCTCCTCCTCCTCCTTCTTCTTCTTCTTCTTTTGGTTGGTTGGTTAGTTGGTTAAGGCACACATAGGCAGAGGGGGGGCACAGTAAGAACAAGGAACTGGATATTTGTGGTGAGTTTAAATAAAATCACCAAAAGCACAATTATTCCAGTAAGGAAAAAAATCACAAAGGTAGACAGGTGATGAGCTCTGTCTGCCAAAGAATGTAAGAATCTTCCTCACTGCAGTCAAGCTGTAATCATCAAATGTTCTTCAATGTTGCACCCCTAGCCTTGAGCTCAAGATGTTCTCTTGCCTGTGGCATTCTCCCTGGAGTGGTCACATAAGGGTACAAGCACTCACATACTGTGAGCATCACACAGAATCAAGGTCTAGCAAGCTGCATGTGGCTTCCTGACTCCGGGTAGCCCCACAGCCACCCCCACAGTTCCTGCTGGGCTCTCATATTTAAGGAATGAGCCTCAGCTGGTGACTCCATGAGGGGCATGTGGTAGCCACACCCCATCATCACTGCCACCTCCTGAACTTTCTCTGCAACAAGGTACTTTTCCAAAAACCCTATTTTGGACAGGTAGTCAACATGATATGAGCTGATGAGTTCGGGAGATGTAAACACACTTTCTACACAACCAAGTATGGTCAACATAGATAGAGACCCTGCGCTGAAATATCTTGTATATGTATGTCTCAACTTCCCTGTTTCCTGTAGCTCCTGAAAAGGGACTAATTGAGCACTCTTAGAAAAGTCACCTTGCTCATAGGTGGCTTTAGAAGCTCTTTCTCCATTGTGCCCTCTGGACTCTAAGATCCCCGCTGTCCAGTGGTAAGTTTCAGAGCTGTGACTTGGTTGCTAAACACTCTGGGAGTAGAACAGCCATGAGCGCTCCATTGGACAGGCCTCAAGGCAGGGTTCATCACTGGTTCTACTCACCCACTCACCTTCATATGAATGTGCTTATGCAAAAGATAGGGCTTCCTTTGACACCAGCTATTCTGCGGACTTGATAGAATGAAAAGACCTGGCTCTCCAAAGTACTGAGAAATTGCTATTAATGAGGCCACTCTTCAGCTTTGCCCTACTGTAGTTTAAGCTGACATTCCCATAATATTTATCTTACACCTAAGATAGGCTTTTGGGTCATTCAGACCATACCCTGCCTACCACGTAAAAGGGAGGTAACAACCCCTCCCCGCTTTTGTTCAAGAGACTCTGAGTTCAAGGCTCTATCCATTGCTCCTTGGGGTCTCCTACCCTTTTGCAAAGCCTATTTCCTGGTTTTTTGCCATCTATGGAGTTAATTTAGAAAGAATTTAAATAGCAAGATTCATCATCCTTTAGTGTACAGGACCCTGCCATGCTGTGCTGCCAAATGCTGGGTGTGAGTGCATGGTATGCACAGCAGTGAGCTGCAGAGAGAAGGTACCAAGCAGGATCAAAAATGCTGTTTCCACGGCAACCACCATTTATCCTCAGCTTAGCAGGTTGGGCATTCTGAAATTGAATATGGCTGAATTATTGCTCCTATGATGTGTCATTTTTTTTTGCACCAAGCTGCCTATACCTATATCCACGCATGCATGCAAAACACACACACACACACACACACACACACACACACACACACACACACAGTTTAGTACCTCTCTGCCCAAGCAAAAATACTCAAGGTTCATATCAACATGTTTCAGCCAGTGGCAACACCTTCCCAGATTCAGAGATCTGGAAACGAATCTGAGGATGCTGATGACAAGGGAAAATTGAGGGGACCCGCTGTCATCATTGCACCTGGTGACCAGAGGAGTTTGGTGATCATGTCCAGGGATGAGATCACTTTCTTCCTGATGCTGTAACAAGTGACTACATTCGGGCCAGCTTAAGTCAGCACAGACTTACTCTAATTCTGGGCATCAAAAATCTGAACTCTACTTCCTTGAGCTAAACTAAGGCTGGCAGCAGAGGCCTGGTCATTCTGAACACACAGGCCGTGGTCCACTCTCTTAGCACATTTCTATGCCTTTTCTGCTTTCCACAGGCTCCTGACTTCACTGCCCCTTGGAATTCTAGCAGTGTAGCTTTGTCAGCTCTCTGACTGCTTTTGCCTCTTGGGCTCAGCTAACAACCGCTGATTTTATCCTGGCACCAGCTGGACCATCCAAATATCCTTTTCCTATTTCTGGCTGCTGTGTTTACTCTCTCCTGAAGTGTCCCTTTTGCAGTATGTAAAGCATCAGCATCACTGATTTCTGGGATTAAGACATTTACACCTTTGTGGAGAGAGCCTTATTCTGCATACTACACTCAGGTTCTGTGAATGGGATCCCTTGACAAGCTGCTATTGTAAGAGTAACGATAGTACTCCCTACTCCTTGAGTACCTAATAAGAAATAAGTGCTCTACAAGGTTTCTATACCTATTGTTTATTTGATGTAACCTTTATTCAAGTTCTATTAGGATGGTAATTTGCACACGAGGGCATTGACTGTGAAAGGTGAACTGAATTGTTAGTGAGCCTAGCTCACAGAGGTGGGGGGACTAGGAATGGCTCTGTATATATGTACATACAACTTTCAACTATGTTGCTTGATATCACTCCCAGCACTTAAAAGCAACAACTGACCATGAAGGAAGAGAGCAGGTGGATATGAGCACGCTAGGTTGGAGACATCAGTGAACTCATTTGTGCCTATCAGAATTTATTAAATAATCAATTTGCAAGTTACATCAATTTTGTTTGCTGCAAGCTTTTCCAAGTCATCCTCATTTTGCTTCCCAGTGTGACTACTGGCAGCTGCAAATGGCTATGTTCCAATTGTAAGAACTAATATGAACTCTTGAGTTGTACGTTATGCTTCACACAGATACATGTAGGATGACAGAATGGCTGAAAAAGAGTTAAGAACGTTCAGAGTTTGAGGCAGAGAGCAGATACAGAGAGATGCAGAGAGTTGCCGCAGATGGTTAGATAATAATAAAGCCAGTTTAATAACTGTTGGAGGCAAGCAGAGTCAAGACAGTGGTCCATGTTCAGAACCAACTGAGCTGAGCTCAAGCCCTGAGGACAAGTGGGAGCACCTTGCCTGTCAATCCCATGACACTTGTGCTGGATCATAACAGGTCAATGGGTGTCACTGTCCCCCAGATTTATTCACTCAGCCTTTTGTGTGTTCCAGGTTGTGCTATCCCCTTGGTTGACCTAATGTATCCAGTAAATCCCAGGTCTGTTTTTTTCTGAACTGGTTTTGATTTGCTCATAGCCCATGTCTTCCAAATCCACTTCAGGAAAGTCATGAGAATTGCTGTTGACTTGCATGGATAAGTCACTGTCTTAATTAGGAATTTTATGGCTGTGAAGAGATACCATGACCATAGCAACCCTTTTAAAGAAAAACATCTAATTGGGGCTGGTTTACAATTCAGAGGTTTAGTTCACTGTCATCATGGTGGGAAACATGGTGACATGCAAGTACACATGTTGCTGCAGAGCTAATTGAGAGAGCTAGATCCAAATGCACAGGCAGCAGAAAGAAACTGTGAGCCACTAGGCCTGGCTTGAGCTACTGAGATCTCTAAGTCCACCCTTACCTCCAACAAGACCACATCTCCTAATAGTGCTACTCCCTAGACACCTATACTAGCCATTTTTATTCAAACCACAACAGTCACTCATCAGTCTGTGCTTCACCATTGATATTGGTGGTTATCTATTTACACGAACAAAATGAAGAGTCATTATTTGTTCTCAATTGTATTCAAAGTGCAGTAAACTGTAGCTCTATAAAAATGACATCACCCAGAGCCAGGCACAGCCACAATGAATGGAATTTGTCCATACAATGTGGCATAACTTAGAACGGGGCACAGCCAGATCTACAGAAATGGTCCTGAATATCTACCATAAACACACTCGTTATTGTTCTTCAATCGAATGGCTTACATCTTAGTTAGGGTTTCTAGTGCTGCAGCAAAACAACATGACCAAAAAAGCTAGTTGGGAAGGAAAAGTAAGTTTATTCGGCTTACACTTCCGTCACAGCACTGTTCATCATGGAAGAAACTCAGGACAGGAACTCAAACAGGAAAGAATTCTGGAGGTAGGAGCTTTGCAGAGGTCATGGAGGAGTGCTGCTTACTAGCTTACTCCTCTGCTCTATTATAGAACCCAGGACCATCAGCCCAGGCATGGCACCACCCACAATGGACTATGCCCTCCCCCATCAAACACTAACTGAGAATGCCTTACAGCTTCCTGGATCTTATCAGGGCATTTTCTCAATTGAGGCTCCCTCCTAGTCAGGATAACTTACAAAGATTCTAAACCTCAGTAATGAAATGTGTGTGTGTGTGTGTGTGTGTGTGTGTGTGTGTGTGTGTGTTTGCATTTTAAAAGAATATGGAGGAATTCCTAACAAGTTCAAGAGAAAAGTAGGAAGAAATCTCTGGGTTAAACTCACTGGGAAAGGGTAATTCAAATGGTGCATTGTTTTCAAAGGAGAGCAGTTTCAAATTTATCATATCTAAGCATAATAAAAACCTTAAGGGAATATTTGCATAATCAAGTGCTAATGAGTAGAATAAGCAAGGAAAGTAGGAAAATTATAATAGACTTATGTTACATAATGATGGGTCAGGAGAAACTTGGTTAGTTTTTGTTTTGGACAGGAATGAACCTTATGAAGAATGATGCCTTAGAACAATATCCATGTGCATGTACACACACACACACACACACACACACACACACACACACTCCAACATCTCTCCCTTTATCAGGAATCTCTCCAGGCAGTCCTGTAAAATAGAGCACTGTCTAGAGAAACTCCTCATTTTGTTTCAGTTCTGGGCAGCTGCGAAGACCCCGATGCACCATGACAGAAAAAAAAAAAAAACCGCTTCTGAATAGTGAAGTTTTCCCCAAGCCTTGTATGCCACCCCTCCTTACTTCCTCTGCATCCCTCTGCTTGCCTCCCTTCTCCTGTCACCCATCATAGATATCGAGCTCAGAGACATTCCAAAGCAGTGAGCCTTCTCCTGCCTTCTGACGAATCTCCTCCACTCTAAGACAGAGATACGCGAGTCAATGAATATCCTCCTCACCCACATTTCATGCATATTAAAATAATCACTCACCCACAATCAAGTGAGCTATTTTGTCAGGAGTCCAAAGACAGTTTAGCACTAGAAAAATTATACTTTGTAATAGAATTGTATCAATATATTATCAAATAAACAGTTATTTGAATAGGCTCAAATAAAAATCATCTTTAAAAGAAAAATCAGTAACCAAAGGAAAAGCTATAGGAAGCTTTACTGCCACAGATCTCCATAGCTATCATCTGCCTTAGACAGAAACATCTGTTCAACCCAGTCTGAGGAAGGGACACTCATGACCTTGACTACTTCATTTGTCATGGAAATTCTCCTGATGCATTATGATAGGAAAGTAATACTGGTACCAGAAATTAAGAAGTGCATTTTTCATTACTGAGAAAGCTCAAGTGTCCCTCAAAAATTCATGAAAATCAACAGGAAAAAATAGATTAACGATGATTCATTTTACATATTTAGATGTAGTCCCTGAAAACACAAAGACCCTTGCCTCTCTTATATAATATAAATAATCAGAAAACACTAGACTTTAACAGGAACAAAATGTCAAGTTGTAAGCTTTGAGAAATGAAAGTAGGGTTATATGACGAAAACGTTGTTGAAGACATAAAGAGGATTTGAATAAATGAAGAGAAACATTTCTGGAAGTCAAAAGTAGATATTTGAAAGATGTCAGCTGTGTTACAGTTTGAAAGTCAAGTGTCAAGGAAAAGACTGAGCCTACCACCTCTGGTTTCTGAGACGGAAGGGGAAGACCATGACCCAAAGGATGGCAGTAAGCCTTGAGAAGTAAGACGCAATGGCTTGGTTCTTCCAGAGCCACCAGGTACGTGGTGTTGCTACACCATAACTGACACCCAAGAGAACCTGTCACTCTCTTTCTCAGAATTAGAAAACTTAAACACACATTGATTCAAGTTAAAATTGAGATTGTAGCAGCAAACAGAAAATTAACACAATAAATCATATTCAAATGTATCACTGTTAAATAAGATTGCCTGGGTGAAGTGCATGCTACACATGATTTTTCTTCTTTATAACTCCACACAGCAGTTAGGAACTTCCCTATCCTGGGTCTTACCTGCTTGACAAGACTCCTCACATTCTGAGTGACTTTTAGTTACTGGTTATAGTCCTACTCATGCAAAGAAACTCATCTCTACCTCAATTCATGCTGTGCCTTCTCTTCCCAGCATAATTTGACTGTCTGCAAGAAGAAGGCAGGGAGTGGGTGTGGCACCTATCACTCATCCACTTTGTTCCCACCTCCTTCCTTTACTACTACCAAGCTCTTTTACACATTGGAATGGAGCAGACAAAAGGGCAGCCCAGGGAGCTTGTCACTGAATGAAACAAGCCAGGAGGCATCTTTTTTATGGCTGTTCTTCCAGTTCTCTGGGCTCCTGAGGTCTGTCCACACCTACCATGAGCTCCACCAATAAGGAATAGGCTTGTGCTGGGATCTTGGCTGCTTCTTGGGAGCTCCGGCCTCACTAATATACCCCACCCCTTTAGCTACTGCATAGGCTACCTTGCAGACTACTGGGTACAAACAGAATCTACAACCTGGACCTTTAGGGCTTAAAAATATAAGAAGTTGGCAGAAATGGGGAGGTGCTTCCTCGGCACCCTCCTCTGTTCTGTGTCTCTGTGTCTCTTCACCCACTCAGAAACCCAGCAGTCACTAAGCAACTGTCTAAGGAACCTCCTACTAAGAGGTGAAAGCCAGTTCTCCTTTTGTGTAGAGCCCTACTATTCTTGGGCAAGCACACTTGAGCCCACCATGGGGGATAGTCACCCATCCCCACTCACCACACCTTATTTGCTGGAGAGGAGAGAATGGGCTTCCTCTTTGAACCAGGGAAAGAATGGATGAATGCAGGACTGAGCATCCAAGCTGAGCTAGCATTTTTTTCCTGGACTCCATCAGCCTATGGTTGACCCCAATTACCAGTGACTCTTTGCAACTAAAAATGCAAGTGCTTAGCATTTTCCCAGCTCTCAGCACTGGCCAGAGTTTCAGGACAGAGCAGGTATCTCCCTGTCACTGACTAGAACTTTCACCAGGAGAATCAGAAGAGGTACTGAGAAGACTCCTATGTTAATCCACAGGATGATTCATGTTAAGAATCATGACATTTCAATGTCAGCTTCACTTCCAATTTGTTCTGACCATTGGCCAGTACCTACCTCTTTCAACATGCCTGCTGCACAGACCCCAGATAGAGTCAGGCCTGGGAAGGTCTTTAGTGGCAATAAAAACCATTTTATACAACACCCACTCTTCCTGGATCATCCCAGCAGCCTTATATTCGTGCCAACATTGCATCCCAAAAAGCTAAAGCTCTGAGAGTCCAAATGCTCACCAGGGCTTCCACACTGCTGCTGGGAGGGAGGGAAATCTGGACAAGAACACCTCACACACTTACGATACAGTTACATGAAGACAAGTCACAAGCTTGCTCTCATCTATTAGTCAAGCATGCATCCTCGGTCCTGCTCTGAGCTTTGAGGTAGTTTCCTCTCCATGATCATTTTGTGCCAATATAGCAAGGCAGACATGGACGTTTAGCCATATAACAAGGGAGGACAGGATAGGATGGGCACCACAGGAGAAATGCAAATAGAAGGCTAAGAAAGTCTCAATGCTGAAGAGAGAGTCCAGCCTGTGTAAGCAAGAACCATAACAGTGACTGGCAGTAGCTGCATCATATAGTCTCTGGATTCATTTGGGTCTAGTACATACTGGCTATTCAACAAGCCCCGGATTGACCTAGTATGAAAGGCATGAGAACATAGAGAATTATATGAAAACAAATAATTAGTAAATCTATACACAATTCTTGGAGGAGAACACATAATAGATTAGTAATCTATGTTGAAGGTCCATCAATGCCATTCTCAATCACTGTGTCCTGGTCTATGTTGTTTTCCCCTATAAAAGAAAGGCGCCAGAGAAGTTAGTTATTAAAGGTGAAGAGTAGCTTTGGTGAGATCAGTGTTTTAGAGAATTCTGGGCCCTAAGTGACATTAAATAAGACAGAGTTAGGGTGTGTAGTTCTATCCCAGGAAGATGGGGTATTATGGTAACCTGAGTGTCCCTAAGTAGGTTGTAAGGTGTTGGCAGATCTACCTCTATTCAAAATGGCAGTAGTAAAGTTCAGAGTCCTGCTCCTCTGGTAGGCACCTACTCCCAAGCTGTGAGGGATCCAATTGCTCATCTGTCGCCCTGGTCTTTAGAAGAATGAGCTCAGACAGGCCCATGCTTCCAGCTGGAACTTAGTCTCCTGATTAATCTGAACTCCCTTCCAGCAACTCAGCAGAGCTTAGAGACCAGCCTTCTCTGCGGTCCACATTCAGATAAGCAATGTGCCCTCTGGCATCCTCATTCTCTACCTCACCCTGCCTGCTTTGATCTCTGCTGCCCACAGTCACTGCACCTCAGCTCTTTCCTTGTCTCGATTTCATAACTCCTTGTTTCAGCCAGACAAAAGAATGCCAGTCTTTAAGGCAGGGATTAGAGCCAGGTAAAATTCTGAAGGATTGGTGTCAGCCCAAATCACATGTTGTTGCCACATCTTCCCTGGGCCTCTCCCACCTGGCCCTGCTTCAGGTTGCCCAGCAAAAGGCTCCAGAGATGCCCTTTAGTGCAGCAACTGCACCCTTCATCTTCACTCAGATGAAGATGTTGAGGTTTCTGGGGCCTAACTCAGTCAGAACCAGCCCAGAGTGGTTCTGTTGAAAATCGAGAAAGTAGAAAGATCCGAAGCACTAGTGATGAGACCTTAGTGAATCACCAAGTCCTTAGCACCCTTCCCATGATGCAACACAAGAATTAATAAGATGCCTCCATGATGCACTTAGCCTAGAATAGCTGAACATCCAGGTTCTCAACCTGTGGGCCATGACCCTTTTGAGATCAAGCAACCCTTTCATGGGAGTCACCTAAGACCATAAGAAAACACAGGTATTTACATTATGATTCATAATGGTAGCAAATTTACAGTTTTCAAGTAGCAACTAAATCATTATGGTTGAAGGATCACTACAACATCAAGAACTGTATAAAAGAGTTGCAGCATTAGGAAGGTTGAAAACCATTGTCCTAGAAGGTGAACCGTGTCAGCAATTGTTTACTCTGACTGAACAATACCTTCTCAGCTTCTCTGATGGCTATTGTTCCAGAAGGAGATATCTATTTCTAAATTCCCTTTCTATATAGGCCCCTTCTGCATTCAGCAGGCTTGACTCAGGTGGAAGTGGCTAACAATTGCAGTGGCTTCTACCCTAGAGTGTCCTCTTGAACCACTCTGAAGATTCAGCATCTCCTTTGTAGAACTTGAAGTTTGCAACCCCATGAGAAAGGGGAATGCTGTGGATACCCCAGAGCCTAGTCAATTGGGAAGACTAAATTAACCTACAATCCAGCTGCCATATCTACATTTCATGGCTCACCGCTACCTACAAGTCTAGCTCTGGGGGCTCCCACAGCATCTGGCTTGCAAGGATCAAGGCCTCAGGGACTGAGAAGTGAATCATACCAAGATGAACAAAAGCCACACCATGCACGCATTCTTCTCATTTGTCTGTGGATATGCTCAGCCATAAACATACACACAAACACATGGCTTTAAGAAGTAATTTATAAACAACAAGGACAACAAAGTATGACACCAAAACCAAGAGTCATCTAGAAAAATGGATTTGCCACGGGGTCCAACTTTTTCACACTGGTATGACATCATCTCCAAATATATTCGTTGGGTTTCTGTACTAATTATATACCCTGGACCATGTGTGTTCCAGGGGCACCAAGTTGAGTGTACTTTATTTGTTCAGAAAAAGAAAGAAAGTTGCTTATGGTTTTCCAAGAGACATACAAAAGATGTTCAACCTCACTACAAGTCAGAGAAATATGGGAGTGCTATTATCCTGAAGGAGCATCATTCTTGTCCAGTCAAAAGCAAGATTAAGGAGAGTGTTAATGCTCCAGGCTATGTAAAATGAATGAGTATCTTGATTAACTGTCCCATGATCCTCTGATAATATGGGTCAAGAGTCAAGTGTATTCATTTCTTTGCCGGTAATTTATGCTTAGAAGATAACTAGATCAATTTTATAAATGGAATTATTTTACCAAGGTTTAGTGACAGTGATGTTTTCAACCATTACTTGAGAACTCAAGTGTAGCTCAGTAAACTGGCCAACTATACATGAGGAACTGGGCACTACACTGCAAATAAATAAACCAATAAACAAACAAATATTTTATTAAGTAAATTATATAACATGTAGGCACAGTAATATAACCAATTATTTAAAACCAATGGTATGTGGTGATGGAGAGACAGCTCAGTGGTTAACAGCACTGTGTGCCTTTCTACAGATCCTTAGTTCAATTCCCAGAATCCACATGGTGGCTCACGACCATCTATACTGGCATCTGATGCCCTCTTCTGGGATGTAGATGTACATGCAGATAGAGTATGCATGTACATAAAATAAATTAATTAACTTTAAAAAAACAATGATATGAAGACTTAAACAATGTAGCAGGAAGTGAAAACATGCATTTTAAAGCATAACTATACTTCACACATGTGGACAGATTGCTTCGAACTGGCACTGAGTTGTGCATCCACACACACATGAGAAGAATGCGTGCATGGTGTGGCTTTTGTTCCTCTTGGTATGATTCACTTCTCAGTCCCTGAGGCCTGAAACATTACCAGTGTTCAATACATAATTATCAAGTCAATGGGCAAGTATTAGAAAATATTCACTGTGAATGGTGGATGCCTGTCAGTGGTAGGGCCTTGGATAATTATCCCTCAGTCACTGTGGTTCAGATTTTGTGTTCATAAATGTGTTTTGTCTTTATAGTCAGGAGAAAATACTAGCTGTACTGAAGAGCTTATGTGTGTTTTTAAAAGCATATGCCACACATGGCCTTCAGCAAACCATCCTTCAGAAAGAACTATGAAGAACGGAAATGTTGAAATTGGCCTTAAAAGTACCCTCTTGGTTTAATTTAATAGTGAGACTAAGAAAAGAACTGTCTGTCTGCGGCAGAGCCGGGGAAAAGGCCACCTTCAGCTATTGAATCAGTCAGGAAATGTTAATTCAGGACTCTGTGCTCTAAAGCACTGATGATCTATAAGTAAGTCAGGCCGAGCATTCTCTGAAGGGCATTATAGCAGAGCTGTGGGGGTGGTACATTACCATGGTAGATACAGGATGCCGTCATCCATCGGAGAGGACATCACTGGTTCAGCAGAGGGTGGATTGCTACAGGGTTGAGACTGAAAGGAAAACCTCTAGGAAGAAGCTCTGAAATTTCCTTTGAGGAGAGATACAACGGACCAGTGGGAACCATCAAGGAGTGTGGATGGTAAGGTACCCAGCAGGAAGAGTGTGGGCAGAACCCAGAAGGACTCCTTATAATCAATATAGGATCGAAGTACCTGAGGCTGGATACTCGACGAAACTGGGAAAGTTCTCAAGGCCCAAGCTCAGAAGACTCATTGCTGTTCACTTGCCTTTCTTCATAGAATCCTTCTGACCTGCATCTCACGAAGAGTCCAGCTTCAAGAAGGCCTTACTGTATATTAGCACAAAAACAGTGCTGCCCCCAAGTGGTGGGCTTGGGCTGACTGCTGGATCTGAATAAAAGAAAGCCCACTCAGACTCCAGCCTAGCTCTACAACACACCCCCCCCCCACACACACACACACTCACATACAGGCAGGTATGTGCACAAACACACACACCCCTCTGGGCACACTACTTTTGCCATGAGGGCATCCTTCCACATATTTCAGAGAACTCCACTGCTTAAAAAGCTTTTTGGACTAGCACTCCAGTTACTACAGTCACAGGGCTTGACCCAGGTAGGTTCCTGAGGAGGCATCTGGGCTGCAGGGTAGGAATGTATAGTCCTTGTCTTAATCAGGGTTTCTATTCCTGCCCAAACATCATGACCAAGAAGCAAGTTGTGGAGGAAAGGGTTTATTCAGCTTATACTTCCATATTGCTGTTCATCACTAAAGGAAGTTAGAACTGGAACTCAAGCAGGTCAGGAAGCAGGAACTGATGCAGAGGCCATGGAGGGATGTTTCTTGCTGGCTTGCTTCACCTGGCTTGCTCAGCTTGCTTTCTTATAGAACCCAAGACCACCAGTCCAGGGACTGCCCCACCCACAATGGGCTGGGTCCTCCCACCTTGATCACTAATTGAGAAAATGCCCTACAGCTGGGTCTCATGAAGGCATTTCCACAACTGAGGCTCCTTTATCTGTGATAACTGCAGCTTGTGTCAAGTTGACACACAAAACCAGCCAGTACAATCCTCAAAAGAAATGATCAAAGTTGGCAGAGTCTAAGCTCTGGTGTTGAACCAGAAGTGTCAGAGGTCTTCTGGGAATGACACACCCAGCATTCCCTCCCAAAGAAAGCCCTGGACAGCAGGACAGCCAAAAGCAGGACTGGTAACAGGTTACGGCAAATGGAAATCTGTAAATACCAGTGATGGGACTCTGTTTGATGAAATCTGGGTTTGGGTCCCTGCCCTACACGATAGCAGAACTTGAGGTCAGAAATCTCTTCATTCATGTGCTACCAGGGAGCTCTGCAGTTGGCCTTTGGGCACTTGCATCTCAGCTCTGCCATTTACTGTGTGACCTTAGGAAGTAACATTGCCTCTCTGTGCTGTTTCCTCATCTACAAGCTTGACCTTTTAAGTCTGTTGTGGGATCTAAAATAAACAGACCAAAAGAGTTAAAATGACATGTGTCAATAAATGTGAAGTCAATTGTGTCCTTTCTAGCCAATTACGTCCACATCTAGTCTTCAGAGACATTACAAATTATGAGATAGATTCTACAACCAGTATCCACATGACAACAGCAGGAGGACTGGGAATGGGTCGTTTTTTTTAGCATCTTCTTTGCGCTTGGCATCTTACAAATGTTTTACATAAGCTATTGCATCAACTCTCCCAGCTACCCTTAGGGAACAGACATCTTTACACCCCAAAACTGAGGCTCAGAAACACAGAGCTCTGCTCAAAGTCACACTTCAGAAATGCAGCCCAGGGTTTGACATGACCCCCACAGCTCACCCACTGCTCTAAGGCAACACAGCCCCGGGGGGGGGGGGGGTCCTGATGCTTCTTGGAGCAAGGGAAAATGTTGATGTATCTCTAGGGAGCAGGAGCTGAAGTAACAAACATTTCCGGAATGTTACATAAAGCCATGGTAATTTCTGCAGTGTCTCTGATGCACAGTAACTGGGAAAGAGGAAACTGGAAGCAATTTTTTAAGGAAACGGAAGGTGTTACTCTGGTACAAAAGCTTCACGTGATTTCTGTTAGCATTTCCACTTGGAATGTGGCTAGGCGGAGCTGAGTTCAGTGATTTCAAACACCCTCCCACCCCCATCCCCACCCAAAAAGAACATCTCATTAACAGCTCTCGTGTTGATTCAGGGTTGATGTGATACTGGTGTGGTGGGTTTTGAATGGGACAGGTTAAATCGACTACATTTTTTAAACTGTATTCCCTTGTACTTTTCCAGAGCTACTCATAGTCTGCCCTGTATTTGGAGAGTGCTTGGGAAGTTAGAAAATATTTTCGTTCCTTTCGGGATCAATGGCTGTAAAGCTTCACCTGGAAGGGAGGAGCCCATTCTGCTCCAGTTCTTGGTCTGTAGGCAGAGAAACTGAGGCATCAAGTGAAGAAATGATTCCAGTGCTTTAGGTGACATCCCCACTCTGCTCCTGACACCACCCTTTGGTTTACCGGAGTCCCACTCTCAAGTACCACTGGCCCTGCCCTCCCCTGAGGGAAAACCTGGAGATCTCTCCTAGGAGAGGTATCTTTATTCATGAGCCTGGGAGGCTGTGGGAGGCAGCTCTCTGCTTTCCCTGCAGACTCAGAGATAAATATGGAACTGTGAGAGGAGAGCTTCCCTGCTGGGAGTCAGGATATCCAACAATAAACAAGGACGGGGTGGCAGGGAGACTCCTCAGGCCTAGCTCAGCCCCCAGCATCAGTCTCCAGCCTGTTGCCCTCCAAGCAGGCTCGGCTGAGTCACTGGACAGCTATAGGCTGGCCTCCAGTTCCAACACTGCCTGCTCTGTCTGCACAATAAGGTGCTTGCCAGCCTCAGCCACATTCATCGTCTGCCCCTTCCAGGATGCCTCCCCGACTGTTCAGTGTGTCTAAGTTTCCTGCTTCAGACCCTGAAGACCCCAGAGAAGTCATCAGACCCCAGTTGGATCAGTGGAGGCAGCTCCTGTGATGTCATCAATATGCTGAACCCAGATCCCTTCCAAACTGGTCCCAGTGAGAATTTTCATTTTCCCCTAAGAGATGAACTTGATCGGGGTGGTTTAAGAAGCCCAGATCTGCTCAGGCCGGTTAGAGCCCATCACGGTGTGTTTATACTGTACCCACTGCAACAGGTGTCTGGCAGAGCGTGACATCCAAACTAACCACAGGCAGAAACCTCTGTTGTGTCCTTCAATTGATGCACTACTTCCTTAGGTGTGGCCCACATAACACTCCCTAAGAACACATACACATATTTATACAAACATATGCACACATTCAATATAGGCACATAAATGCAGACACAATCTTAAATAATAAAGACATTCATATAAACACATACTTGCACATACAACATTTTCACACAATAAACACATATATATATGCACTCATGCACATTCACAGGAAACATACATGCACTCATAATACACAAACACATATGCATGCACATACACAAATACATATAAATATACATACAAGCATGTGAATGCACGCATGTGCACACACACACGCACACACACACATACCTGGACCTTCTTGAACAAGTAAGTCAAGAGCCCTGGGTTTTTTCCAGAGGCCACAGGCACTAAATCATGTCTGAGCATTTTGACTACTCAGAGATTTCTAAGCACTACTAAGCCCCAGGGTATCTTCTTGTTGCCTAGGTCTCACTACAATGGATGCAGATGGCCCATAATGATAGAATGGAGAATCTGCACTTTTTCACATCTGTGTTTCCATTTTAGTTTGATGAGAGGTGTGAAATGTCTAGCCCTAGGTCCAAATTGCCTGAGTTCAAGATCCTGCCACTAACTAATATCCTAATGCAGTGGTTCTCAACCTTCCTAATGCTGTGACCCTTTAATACAGTTCCTCATATTATGGTGATACCCCAACCATAAGGTTATTTCATTGCTACTTCATAACTAATTTTGCTACTGTTATGAATCCAAATGTAAATATCTGATATTTCCGATGGTCTTAGATGACATCTATACTGATGGTCATTCTATACTCAAAGGGGTCATGACCCACTGGCCTAGTACCTCTCTTTACTTACCTGTGTAATAGGATAGCAATGGTACCTAGATCACTGGGTTGACAGAGGATCACATGCATAAGTGTTGGAAACATGCCTGGCATATAGTGCTATAAAGTATAATTAAATCAGTGCTTCTTGTCAAAGACAATATCAAAAATTGTACAGATTTAGCATTCCAGAGGTTGCTGACAGAGAGTAAATTCCCTTTTCTGTGTAAGAGTAAACAAGCTCAGACAGCTTAGCCCTTTGCCAAGTGTTGATCAGTCAATATGTGACCCAGCCCGGACCAGGACTCTTCCTCCTGTCTACTAGGCCTGCTTTACAGCCCCACAGGATGTTTGAAAGCAGAGAAAGCCCCATATCTGGCACAAGAATCCACCTGCCCTTCGTGCCTGGGTGTGGAAGGAGCTTTGCCATTGTACCCCAGGCACACACTCCAGATTCCCCACGTATCAACAGCTAATCCCTATTTGATGTCTCTGTACCATTGAGTTAAACTTGATAGAACTTTTCTAACATTATTCCCTAGGAAAAGATCAGGCAAAGAGCAAGGACGTACATTGAGAAGGAAAGTGATACAGAGGGAAGGTCCTTCCTAGAACATATCCTGAGGCTACTCCGGTCTCTCATAGATATTTGTCTCAGTAGGTAGCAAGGAAGGTGTCCAAAGTCCTTGCACAGCCACCCTACATGGCAGGATCCAGTTCCTTGTATTTGTGCACATGAATTCTAAAAACGTCATGGGTTGGTCCGCCCCGCCCCCCCAAAAAAAGCCCTTGTCTCATCATCCATGTTCCTTTCATCCCACTCAAGATCTCGTTATTTCAAACAAGATGTCCTCCCCAACCTAGCTTCTGGATCTAGCACCATAGAAAAAGAAAGCTCGGGACTTCCTGGTATTCCTCTGAGAGTATCTGCACTTACTGGTCTCCTAGAAACTGGTATCATGAAGGAGTATGTTGCTCAAAATATCTGAAAAAAAAAAAAAAAAAAGAAAGAAAAAGAAAACCTGAACTCCCCAGAGTTTTTCCTGTTGGCTACATCCCTTGACTCAACTGGATCACCGATGCTTACCAGATGTTTTATCTGGATGACCTGCATCTACATGGGTTTGACTATAGACATAGATGGACCAGCATATGCTCTACATGTACTGAGAGAGAACACCCATAGCCCTAGTACTCTCCAGCTGAGTTCACCTTTGACCTTCCTGTGTTACTAAGTTTGTGATTCTGTACTCGCCACATGAGACCGGAACATTTTTAATGCTTTTCTGTATACATTTAAGTATCTAGCCAAAACCTAGCCCATAATGGAGATATACAGGATGATTACTCTTTCACTTCACTCATATCTTTTCTCCACAAAAGAATAAAACAGGGCTGGGATATAGCTCAGTTCAATATCCAGCACCATGTAAATGGGACTTGGAAGCCCACACCTATAATCCCAGAACTGGGGAACTAAAGGTAAAAAGATTAGAAGTGCAAGGTCATCCTCAGCTACAATTCAGGGGTTTTTTAAAAGGAGGAGGAGGAAGAGGATAGAAGAAGGAAAAAGACGATGGAAGAGGAAAAGGAAAGGAAGGAAGAAAAGGAAGAAGAATAAGAACAAGAAGGAAGAAGGGCAAATGAATGAATGAAACATCACCACCTGTGTGGTTTTTTTTTTCAAAGTTCTTCATATTCTTGGCACATGTATGGAACACAGCCTTTCTCAGAGAGACAGTAATAGTAAGGCCATCAACAGTATCTTTCATTGCTAACTTATCACCAAGCAAACACCATGCAGGAGTCAGCATACCACCATGTGGTCAGTCCACAAGTGGAAGGACAGGTGCCAATTCCAGGCATTCTAACTCAATTTGTGTATCCTTGGATCAATCAGGACAGCAGCCAGTTCACTCTCAAATCAACCCCTTGTTCTTATGACTTAATTAAGGCTTTGGAAGTCATTATAAACCTTTAGATCAAAGTCCTACATCTAGTAAACTACACAAGTGAGATCCAATCCCATATCCTTGGTCCCCAAAGCTTTTACCTACTACTGTGGCATCCTACCTACTGTGGTGTGTGTGTGTGTGTGTGTGTGTGTGTGTGTGTGTGTGTGTGTGTGCGCACACGTGTATATATGTTCATGTGTGGAAATGCACATATATGGGGAGTGCCTGTGGATACACATATATAAAGAAACCAGAGATCAATCTCCAAAATCATTACTTGGGTGCTTTCCATTTTGACTTTTTTATTTTGTTTTGTTGGGAATCTGTTGAGTATTTGTTTTCTGATTTTGAGACAAGTTCTTTCACTTGGCCTGAAACTCACCAACTAGTCTAAGCTAGTTAGTCAGTGAGCCCCAGGGATCCCCCTGTCTTGACTTTCACCATGCTTCGCTTGACACATAACACTTAGCCTACTTTTTTTTTATATACATAGGTCCTGAGGTTCAAACTCAGTCCTTAGGCTGACATGGCAATCACTTTACCAACTGAGTCAGTCCCCAACCCTCACTTCTTTACATGACAAGATTTCTTTGTCTTTCCTTCTGTTATCAAACCTCATCCTACACCTGCATTAGCAGAGATGAGACTATGTGGAACTTGTATAATCTGAAAGGTGAAGAGAGGGCAGTAGTGGTTGGCAGGGTTTAGAAGAGCATGTTAGAGTTGGTAGATCAATTCCTTCCTTCAGACAACAGAGGACATATGTGTATTCTTGCAACAGGACTCTATATGTTCATGTATCACACTCATTCCTCTTTCACAACTGGAACTTCTGTCACTGCTGTCACCTGTTCCCTTGTATTACATTGGTGACCTAATGTGTAGAATTCTGAGAGGTAGCCAGGCTGGGCATTCTCACTGGTGTCCCTGAGATGGCCATGAAATGAGTTGAGTGTAGGATGAAATGACTTGATTATAAGTAGACCGCTTTGTTCTGGAGAAGTCAGGGAGAAAACAAATAATCAGGTAAAATCTGCCATGTTGTCCACTTGAGAAGAACAACGAAAGAGAAAGCCAGGTGAGTAGCTGCATTCCATCTCTCCCTATGACAGTCGTGTTTCTGCCAGCACCTTCAACAATGCTCACCGACTGCCTAATTTCAGAATGAACTAGCTTTATGAGCAACAACTAACCTTCTTTC
Source organism: Rattus rattus (assembly GCF_011064425.1). Lineage (NCBI taxonomy): Eukaryota > Metazoa > Chordata > Mammalia > Rodentia > Muridae > Rattus > Rattus rattus. The sequence goes on along the minus strand of NC_046160.1, from coordinate 31,328,356 downwards.
TAATATACCACATTGGCTCTAAATGGAAATGCATGACAATTCCCAGGCTGTGATTTATTATTGACCTCCTATTTGTAACAAATGAGAAAAAGTTGGTGACTCATGATTATCATCAAGCAAAGGAGGAATCCCCTTTCCCTAATCAAGATGCTGTTGACCCAATTTACACTGAAAATTGTGTATTGAATGGAAGGAAAGAGAATTAATTTGGTCCATATAGCCAACAGTACACTTCAGGATCTCTAATACTTTTAAAAGGGGTAGTGACAGTGAGATAAGATAGCAACAGAGAGAGGTAGAGATATAGAAGTGGAGACAGTGATCCATTAAAAGTATGTGCTTTCTGGGCTGGAGAGATGGCTCAGTGGTTAAGAGCACTGGCTGCTCTTCCAGAGGTCCTGAGTTCAATTCCCAGTGACCACATGGTGGCTCACAACCATCTGTAATGGGATTCTATGCCATGCCCCTCTTCTGGTGTGTCTGAAGACAGCTACAATGTATCCTATACCTGGAAATAAATAATTCTTTAAAAAAAAAAAAAAGTATGTGCTTTCAAACTTTCAATCACCCAATCACCGGGCCTTGGTTTCTTGAGTTCTGGAATTGTAGGCACACCCAACTGCATCTGTCTGTTTCTCTGCCTGTTTATTTTATATTTTACTCAGAATCAGAAAAATAAATTTAAAAATTATAACTGGAAGGAATCCTGAAGCTTCTTTGATTTATCCCTCCCTTTATATCCAGAGTAACAGGAGTCTTAGAGGTAAGCCACGCCTTGATACCCTGTCACGTCCTTTCTTCTATAGCACGTGGCATCCTTACAACAGGCATGTAGAAAGCACCCATCTCATGTGCCGGGCTGACTCTGAGAGGAAGGGAAGATACAATAAAGAACGAAATACAAAACATTCCTTACATTCCTTAGTCATAAGGTGATTTTGCTCTTCCCATGGTAAGAATCCCAAAGGGAAGAAAACTTGGAAATGAGTTTGTCTGGGTTTCCCACAGGCTATATGGAGCTCCCATCATCCCATTTAGGCCATGTGTCCTAATGTGTCCTCCGACCCAAGAATCAAACTCTCTTCTCTAGAAATTTACAAGATTTCAAGACTTACTGACTTTCAAGATCAGTTCTTTTCTAAAAACCCAGTGACATGTGCAAGAACCATAAAAAAGCAGATTGCATTGCAATAAACGCAATGCCAGCGAGGCTTGATTAAGAAAACATGTATATTATTACAAAGAGCAAGGAGATGGAGCAGCTCTGAGACCTGAGTAGCCCTCCGGGGTGGAGAAGGGGGATTGTACCCCCAGTCACTTTCCTAGAAGCTTGGGTGTTTTGGATGTGCCATGATTACATCTACCCACAGGAGGGCAGACCTATGAAGGCTTCTCCTTCATAGTCTCCAGCTAGGCCTCCCTCTTGGCCATGCATCTTAGAGCCAGATCCCAACAGGCTCCTGTGAGTGTCCATTGAATGAACACATAAACAAGAAAGTGGGTTTGAACTCACCATCTCTAATTAAGGGGATCTCTCTCTCTCTCTCTCTCTCTCTCTCTCTCTCTCTCTCTCTCTCTCTCTCTCTCTCTCTCTCTCACCTCCCACCACCACTTGATAGAGCGCTCGTGCTGTTCTAGGATGATTCATCTCCCATGAATCATCAGATAAGTAATGACAATGAGGCTTGAGGCAAATGGTAAGCCCTCCTTAGCACAGCTGACTTCAGGAGCATTCAGAACACACTTCTCCCCTTGCATTGCCCATTGGGTAAGACTGCAAGTGGTGCCACCAGTCTGAGCTAACTTGCTATGCTGTTTCTTATTCATTGAAGACCTATTGTGTGCCTGGCCTAGTACCAGGCACCAGAGATTAAAGTGGTGGCAAAAATCATTCACCACTCTGTTTAGCTCACAGAGGACATAAGTCAGCAGTCCTATGGGCACTTCACAACTATAACTGTTATCGAAGACTGGACTGCACACAGTGACTGCAGAAGATTGACCTGACCCAGGAAAAACTGAGCATGGGGTGGACAGAGGGTAAAAAGGGGCTTTTCAGACAATGGCAGTAGGAGGACAATGTTACACACACACACACACACACACACACACACACACACACACACACAAACACACACACACACACACACAGAGAGAGAGAGAGACAGACAGACAGACAGACAGGCAGACAGGCAGACAGGCAGACAAACAGACAGGGACGGGAGAGGGACAGAGACAGTGACAGAGACAGACACACACAGCAGGGCAGTAGCCAGAAGGCACAGCAAGAGCCTCCGGGTAACAAGCCCCAGGAAAAGGGCCCATAAACTGAACACAAAGGTTCAGATGGCAGCTGGATACCTGATAGGACCCTTGCTTCCTCTGGAGTTATGGAGAGATTGGACTGGAGACCTAAGAGTAGATATGCAGGAAAGAGGTCAGAGATAGCAATGTCCCATGTCAGTGGAGTTAACAGAGAGGCCAAGGCATTGAGAACATGTCCTGGGTTAGACCTCATGGAATTGAAAAGCTGGTGGCCAAAACTAAAACACCAGGTTAGCCTCAAGGTCTTGTCAACCATCAGCCCAATGTATGTACACTGAGGTTTATTGGGACATGGCTTCTCCCTCCAGGCATCATATAATCATCCTGTCCTCTCTGGGAGTAAAGACTCTGGACCTGGAAGCCATGGAAGCTACCAGAATAGTACACGATGGGTAGGTCTATGGTAATGGTAAGGAAGCTGTATATACTCCATAGTGGAAGGAAGGGAGTGGGTCACATGACCTGCAGTTGGGATCCCAGGCATCATTTTCCTCTTATTCCCTACCCATAAGCTGCAAGTGATCTTGGAAGATGTTAAGACTCGTAAATGGTACTGCAGCCTCTCTGAGATCAGCCTCCATGATGAGATGAGACTTTGAGGTTCCTTTCTTTTAGATGATTTTTAGCTTGTGTTTTCTGTCAAGTTGACATAAAACTAGCCATTGCAATTGACCTCTTGTCAAGATGACACACAAACACATCACTGTTAAGCCACAGTCTTTCCCTTCTCATTCATCCCCAAAAATCTCAAATTAAAAATGTAAATAACTTTTTAAAATTGCCAGTTGTTCAGTAAAATTGTTCAGTTCCCTTACCTAGTCTCTTTGGGAAAAAAATTCAAAATCTCTCTTTTTTTATTGGATATTTTTTTATTTACATTTTAAATGCTATTCCCTTTCCCAATTTCCTGGACATAAGCCTCCATCCCATCCCCCACCCCTTCTTCTATAAGGGTTTTCCCCCTCCCTAACCATCCCCCCCTTCCTGCCCTACCCTTGACATTCCCCTGCAATGAGGTATCCAGCCTTTGCAGGACCAAGGGCTTCTCCTTCTATTGGTGTCTAACAAGGCCATCCTCTGCTACATATGCAGCTGGAGCCATGGGTGAGTCCATGTATAGTCTTTGAGTAGTGGTTTAGTCTGTGGGAACTCTGGTTGGTTGGCATTGTTGTTCTTATGGGGTTGCATACTCTTTCAATCCTTTCTCTAATTCCTCCAACAGGGACCCTGTTCTCAGTTCAATGGTTTGCTGCTAGCATTCACCTCTGTATTTGAAATGCTCTGGCTGTGTTTCTCAGGAGACAGCTATATCCAGCTCCTGTCAGCAAACACTTCTTAGTTTCATCGATCTTATCTAGTTTTGGTAGCTATATATATATGATCTGTATACCCATGTGGGGCAGGTTCTGAAATGGTCATTCCTTTATCTCTGCTCCAAACTTTGCCTCCATATCCCCTCCTATGAATATTTTTGGTTCCCCCCTTTTTTTTTTTTTTTTTTTTGGAGCTGGGGCCCAAACCCAGGGCTTTTCGCTCGCTATGCAAGCCCTCTACCGCTGAGCTAAATCCCCAACCCTTTGTCCCCCCTTTTAAGTAGGAGTGAACCATCCACACTTTGGTCATCCTTCTTCTTGAGCTTCATGTGGTCTGTGAATTGTATTTTGGGCAATTCAAGCTTTTGGGCTAATATACACTTATCAGAGAGTGCATACCATGTGTGTTTTTCTGTGATTGGGTTACCTCACTCAGGATGATATTTTCTAGTTCAATCCATTTGCCTATGAATTTCATGAAGTCATTGTTTTTGATAGCTGAGTAATATTCCATTGTGTAGATGTACCACATTTTCTGTATTCATTCCTCTGTTGAAGGGCATCTGGGTTCTTTCCAGCTTCTGGCTATTATAAATAAGGCTGCTATGAACACAGTGGAGCATGTGTCTTTTTTATATGTTGGAGCATCTTTTGGGTATATGCCCAAGAGAGGTATAGCTGGGTCCTCAGGTAGTGTAATGTCCAATTTTCTGAGGAACCTCCAGACTGATTTCCAGAGTGGTTGTACCAGTTTGCATCCCACCAACAATGGAGGAGTGTTCCTCTTTCTTTAGCATCTGTCAAAATCTCTTTTTAAAAATTCAAAATCTCTCCACTATGGGAGCTCATGTAAAACTTAAAAATATTCTCTTACTTTAAGAGGGAATAGCGGGGGCTGGAGAGATGGCTCAGTGGTTAAGAGCACTGACTGCTCTTCCAGAGGTCCTGAGTTTAATTCCCAGCAACCACATGGTGGCTCACAACCATCTGTAAAGAGATCCGATGCCCTTTTCTGGTGTATCTGAAGACAGCTACAGTGTACTTATATATAATAAATGAATAAATCTAAAAAAAAAAAAAAAAAAAAAAAAAAGAAAACTATAAAAAAAAAAAAGAGGGAATAGCAAAGCAAAACCACACTCCAAGAGGGTAAATAATTAAATGCCCTACTTCTGGGCTCTACTCATGATCTTCTGGGCTCCTTCAAAGGGCTCGATTCACTTCTCTGGCTCTACACCATAGCTACTGTTGTTATTGGTAGCCATCCCATGGTACTGGCGTCTTCGAAATGTCAATGCCATCTGCTGAAACCAGGCTAAACTTTTACCAATAGCCTCTCCTGGGCCTCTCCAGGAACTTCCATCCCACCACACTGTGCCAAACCTCAGCTGTTCTCCATGATCCCTTCATGGCTTCAAAACTAGCACCACCTGGGTCCTTATTTATGCTACCACGTTCAACTGCCAGCACTTGGCCATGTGTAGAACACAGCTTCTGTGTGCTGACCCTCAGGAAACACTTTCCAGAAGATTTCAGTGATGCTGGACTCTTTTTAGTCATTTCTAATTTCTCAGCTCCAACTGACCAGCCTCGAGTATCCCAGGAAAGCAAAGGTTTCACTTCATAGTTCTGCCATCTTCTTAATAAAGTGTTCAGACAGCTCTGCTCTGAGAGCTCACTTTTTTTTTTTTTTTTTTTTTTTTTTTTTTTTTTCCGGAGCTGGGGACCGAACCCAGGGCCTTGTGCTTCCTAGGCAAGCACTCTACCACTGAGCCAAATCCCCAACCCCATTCTGCCATCTTCTTAATCACCACCAATTCTTCAGCCCCAGTTAACCAGAACCACAGATCTTAGTTCAAAATAACAAATGGCCCTGATAATCTTTAACCTTCCCTGTCAAACTTCACAGGCCAGGCCTCCATCATCTGCCTTGCCCTCAGCATTCTTATCTTCCAAGTCCTTACAAAATAGCCCACTGAGATCTCAACACTGCATGGCTTTTCTAGTTCAAAATCCTAATGTCCTTCCTCAATCCTACCCAAAACAACATGGTAAGGTCTGTCACAGCCATGCCACATACCCTGGTACCAACTCCTCTTAGTTAAGGTTACTATGCCATGATGAAACACTGACTAAAGCAGCTTGGGGAGGAAAGGGTTTATTTGACTTACATTTCCACATCTTTAGTCCATTACCAAAGGATGTCAAAACAGGAGCTGACGCAGAGGCCATGAAGAGATGATACTTTTTGGCTTGTTCCTCACAGCTTGCTTAGCCTGCTTTCTTATAGAGCCCAGGACTACCAACCCAGCGATGGAACCACCCACAATGATCTGGGCCCTCCTCCGTCAATCATTTATTAAGAGAATGTCCCCAGAGCAAACCCAGTACTTGAGAGGCAGAGGCAGGCCAGTTTCTATGAGTTGGAGGACAGCCTAGGGTACAGAGTGAGCTCCAGAACAACCAGGGCTGCACAAAGAAACCCTGACTACAGAAACAAGGAAAGAAAGAAAGAAAGAAAGAAAGAAAGAAAGAAAGAAAGAAAGAAAGAAAGAAAGAAAGAAAGAAAGAAAGAAAGAAAGGAAAAGAAAGTGCCCTACAGGCTTGCTTACAGCTCAAATTTATGGAGGCATTTTCTTAATTGAGGTTCTCAATTAGCGTGTGTCAAGCTGACCTAAAACTACACATTACAAGCCATTACTATGCCTGTGTTTGTAGGTGTGTGGATGTTCAAGAACAAGAGGCTGAGATGTAGCACAGTGGCAGGCACTGCTCTCCCTGTCTTACCTAAGAATCTGAGTTCAGTCCACAGCACCGAGTTCACAGAACAGTAGGGACAATGGGTGGTCATCTTAATAACAACTGAGACCCGTGGTTGGGTGGAGTGCGGTTCTCTTCCATGGCCCAGTGTAGCACAGCCACCCAGAGGTCTCTTCACTTTGGTTCCATCTTGACCTCTGTTCCAGACTGACTAACTTACAGAATCCCATTCTGTGGTCTGAGGGCTGTACCTATAGACTTCAGTTAGAAGACGGGGAGCTGGCAGAGTCCTGCAACGCCCTTGGTGCACACACTCCTGGCACAATACATCAGCCATCACAGGAGACTGGGGCAGGGCCAGGTCTGTGGACAGTGCTTCCCACTTCAGGCCAGCTAAGGGATTCAAGGGGGACTGGCATGTCTCATTACTTCTAGATGGGTGAGACATATTCTGTCAGCAACTAGGAGCAGAGGAGAGCTGAGTGAGAGACAGCAGCCTGCATGGAAGGCTTAGTGCTTTGAGACCATTTCTGGAGAAAGACAGGCTGTTAACATGACTTACATTAAGAACAGAAAGGCTGGGGGCCTCAGCACGCACGCGCGCATGCATACACACACACACACACACACACACACACACACACAAACACACGTATAATGTTTATTAAAGAATTAATCAGAATGAGATATTATAAACACCAAATATTAAGGAAAATGATTTTTAATACTAAATTAATAGTTTTTAATTTTTATTTTTCTTGGATATTTTATGTATTTACATTTCAAATGTTATCCCCTTTCCCCCTTCTCCCATACACCTCCCACTTCCCCTACTTCTATGAGGATGCTCCCACTCCCACCCACCACTCCCTTGAAGCCTCAGCACCTCTTAGAGATAGTGAACCCTTCAGCCTTCACTGCTGGGTAGACCCCACAAAGAAATGCAGACATAACCCCTGTCTCAGGAAAAGCTTCCGCTATAGAGCTGATTGGTTCTACAAAGACTCCTATTTCTACCAGAGAGAGAAGCAAAAACCATAGGCATTTCGTAGGGTCTCCTTTCCTGAGTGTTATTCTCCCTGGGGTAGGGCTGTGGAGTTCAGCCAGTGACGGCAGAGATTTGTGTGGTCCTGAAACTCTAGGCAATGCAGAAGATCAAAGGATAGTTAAGCCTGGTAGTAAGGTGAGAGGAAGTAATCACTCATTTCCCTAAAGTTTAAAACTCATAATTTTGTGTTTGCCCCCCTCATCCGTGAATTTATATACAATTTGTATTTTGTACTTATTGATGAAGTAGTTAATTAATATCTTCTCTTAATTACTTTTTTTATTGCTGTGATGAGACACCATGACCAAGGCAGCTTACAGAAGAAAGAGTTTATTGGGGCTTACAGTTTCAGAGGGTGAGCCCATGACTATTGTGGTGGTCAGGGGAGGGGACGAAGCACTTGGCAGATAGGCCTGGTGCTGGACCAGTAGTTGAGAGCTCACACCTAGATTCACAAGCACCAGGCAGCGAACTACTAGGAATGGCAGCGTGGACTTTTGAAATCTCAAGTGACATTCATCTACCAACAAGGCCTAAGCCTTCCCAAACTAGTTCCACCAAGTAGGTAGGGATCAAGCATCTGAATACATTAACCTATTGGGACCATTCTTATTCAAGCTACCAGAAATTCCTCCACTGTCACTAATGCTTGCTTTGTTTCCATTTGTGTTACCAACAGTTAATACAAGGTTGACACATAGTAGCTGCTCATGAAATGTTTTGAAAATTAAAGAATGAACCTGTCTTAGAAATAATCCTGGGTTGCATTCTAGTGTTTCTCTGAAGTACATACATGCTGCCAGCAGGTGGCGACAAACACAGCAGAGAATTCCAGGCTTTGGGGATGAGGGAAGCTAGGAATTATATAATGTTTCCACAAACGACGATTTCTGTTTATTGCCTCAACCAACTCCTGATTATGAGAATCACAAAGTGAGATAGAAGTGGCTGGCTGGATCTCAGTTCGAATCCTGCTTCTTACAGCCTAGATCTTGTACAAACTCCCTAATCTTTCAAGCTTTGACTACTTATCCATAAAATAGATAGATAGATAGATAGATAGATAGATAGATAGATAGATAGATAGATAGATAGATAATGGATAGATAAAATGGGGAAGTGGGGTTAAGACAAGATTTCTCTGTGTAGCCTTGGCTGTCCTGGTACTCAGACCGTAGGCCAGGCAGGTCTTGAACTCACAGAGATCTGTCTGTCTGCCTCCTGAGTGTACCACCTCTGCCCAGATCTAAAATAAAATTGGTAATACCAGGCTTTATTATAAGGATTAAATGAGGTAACAATAGTATCCTATACAGACATATAGGCATAATCTCAATGCTTGTTTCAAAAGCCAGTAGTGTGTGATGCATGCCTGCTGTCCTAGCACTTGGGAGAAGGAAGCAGGCAGACAGATTAAGCGTTCGAGGCCAGCCTAGATACAAGGCAACCCTATTCTAAAATAGTAACAAAAGAAATTCAATCAGTGAAAATGGCTTCATATCAATAGTTAATATAGAAGTTGAAGAAATATATATATATGGAAGTGCAGTCAAGAGTAATATTAGGAGAAAGAAAAGCTACGCTCAGGCCCTGTTCTTCACTGAGAGAAATAGGTTGGAGTTCAAGCCCCTGCTTTCTTCTTGGAGAGACTTGAACAGACTGTGGTTCCGTTTTTCCATAATGATCTGTCTGAGGTTAGTCCAAGCCATCAAAAGGAGAGTTATTCTCTGATAAGAAAAGCTCAGAAAATGACAGAAGGAGTTTTCCGAGGAAATGGTCACTCCAGACATGAGACGGCTGTCCAGCCAATGCTTCCTCCACAGCAAGTGCACGGCCCGCCAGAGTCAGTAAATGGACTTTCTTCAAGGCACATGTAATTTTTATAGTCCAAGATCTGGGATCGATTTTTTTTCCCTCTCAAGAATTTCCAGTTCTAAATTAATTTTTAATATACTGACCTGCAGTGTCCAGCTATTTTTAGATAAAGCTGTCAGCTATCTCTTAACTTAAAGTATACTGAGAGACATAAAAAGGTGAACTGATCACCTTGCCAGAAATGAGGGGGGAAAGGAAAGTGCCCAGTGTTCTCTGGTGGTGGCATAAAGGCTGCTGGATAAACCACCCTGTGTGTGGGGGGGGGGGCAGGGGGACCAGGGGAATCTTGGAAGGGTTTGCTCTGCTCCGTTCTAGGGCCAGCTCTCAAACACCAAACCTCCCTACAAGCAGAGCACATCAATAATACTTGCCTATAAAGGGACAACCTCCCCTGGTGCCCATCACCCACAAAAGCAAGCATGCACCTTAGAATGTGTCCGGTATACATTTCCTCCTTCCCACAGGCAGAACCTGGCATCCAGACCTCATGTTCAAGTCCCTCAGTAGCTAGAGGAGAGACGGGTAAGAATCCTACTGAGCAGGTCACAAGGAAGTAAGCACTCTCCTGCAGAACCCCTTCCTAAGGTCCCCCGATCTCTGTTCAGCCCATGTGTTACCTCTCAACAGTTCACAGAGTCCATGGCATACTCCAGATGATTTGTACAGCGACTGCGAAGTCAAGGCACACATGGACTTCAAGCTGTTGGTCTCTGCATCCCCAATGTCTAGGATGCCCAACGTCCAGGCTGGTACTCAAAAATGAAGCCTTGGAATTTTGATTCAGTACTGATAAGTTAGGAGAAACGGGATATGGTTGGGGAGCAAGGAAACGAAGGCCAATGCTGGCCCTCAGGACCACATAAAGTTAAGTTTGATAACCGGGTGTAGTGGCACAGGTCTGTAAACCCGATTCTTACAAAGCAGAAGCCGATGGGTTCATGGCTAGCCTGGTGAGTGAGTACCAGGTCAGCAGGGTTGCAAAGTGAGACCCTGTCTCAAGAGAAATTGAGGGAAGGGGAAGAATATGAAAGCAATAAGTGGTTTTGAAGTTTGTATCTTCTGTGGTAATGAAAAACAAAAACAATTGCCCTTCTTTTAAGACACTAAATGTTGGAGTGATTTTTGTTACACAATGACAGAAATAGGAACAGAATAGAGAAATGACAGCTACCAGGTGATCCTCAACCTTCCTAAAGCCATGACCCTTTAACTTTTTTTTCATGTGCATTGGTGTTTGCCTGCATGTATGTCAGTGTGAGGATGTCAGTCTCTGGAACTGGAGTTACATACAGTTGTGAGCTGCTCTGTGGGTGCTGGGAATTGAACCCTCATCCTCTGGAAGAGCAGCCAGTGCTCTTAACCGCTGAGCCATCTCTCTAGCCCCCAGGTGTTACCCTTTAATATAGTTCCTCATGTTATAGTGATCCCAACCATAAAACTGTTTTTGTTGCTACTCTATAACTATAATTTTGCTACTATTATGAATCATAACATAAATGTCTGTTTCCCTTTGGTTTTAGGCAACCCCTGTGGAAAGGTCATTCCACAACCCCCAACAAAAAAGTCCTGACCCACAAGTTGAGAATCAATATACTAGAACCAGTCTGCAGTGGCCTCTCCTGCCCCTATAATGCTGTGTAGGCCATACACATAGAGTCCTGATATGAAAAGGCCTGTTTTATTTCTATGGTGAATTTTATTTTTCCAATTACAAATTATTTTATTATTAATCTATGCATGCCTGTGCATGATATACGATGTGTATATGAGTGTGGGCACACAGGTGGCATAGCATGTAGGTGAAGGTCAAGAGGACAACTTTTGGGAATCAGTTCTCTCTCTCCTCTTGAGCTCCTGGGATCAAATTTGTGTCGTACGGCAAGCACCTTTACCCACTAAGCCATCTTGATAGACCTGGAGGAAGTTCATCTATGTCTCAGTGGGCTTCTGGGTATGGGAAGAAGAGGGTGGATAGGGCATAGGAGAACCTAGCAGATAAGGACAAGTTGTATATCCATAGCCCTAGAGTCAATGAGGCCAAGGGGACAGATAGGCTAATGAGAGCACACTGGTGGCCATCAGAGTAGTGGCTGCTCACATGGTTCTCCCACTCAAGCAAAACCTAGGGCAGGAACAGCAGAGACCAACCCTGTGCTCTGCCGATGACTCGTACTTATGATATAGTCACCCAGAATGCAAGCAGACCTTCTGTGCAAGCTTTGGACAGTGCAGTTTGCTTTTGGTTTGGTTTGAGGTCTTGAGATACATGTATGTGGCGGTCAGTGCTCAGAACTGCCTGCTGTTCGTGGCACACCGGGGATCCTGTCTTAGGGGCACCAGGACCACTGTGAACTGGCTCTCAAGGTCTCAGCCATACCTCTCCTCTGCTCCTTGTGTCCATTCTGTCACCCACACAGCCTGTTGCCTGCTGGCTCTGTGAAGAAAGCTCTTTATGTCTCTCTCACACAAGTGAAGCCTAGTCATGTTCTATTTTTAATGGCTCTTTAAATGTCTGCTCTGCAAAAGAAAAGTCCCTGTTTCAAAAACAAAACAAAACAACTGGAATCTCACCCAGGGAGGTGACACATTGTGTCATGGCATCAGAGACAGATGCAGAAAACTAGTCCCTGCATCCTGTGGTGTGATGACCCTAAAGGAACCTAGAAATTTATGTTGCATCGCCCCATGTGGCCTGCTACCTGCCTCTGTCCTGCCCCGGTGGTGACTAGAACTACAAAAAGTGAGGTGTTGAATGACTGGACCTCATCCAACCGGAAGCCACTTGTCCCCACAGGAAATGGTCTATGCTCATGCTCAAGGAAAGCGGAGAGAAGGCCTCCCCTTCTGCCTCCCTTCCGGTGTTCATTATCAGCCCAGTGCATTCCGCTGACAGATTAAGCCCACACAGTCTCCAACCGCGCTCCGTAGCTAGGCTGCACTGTAATGAGCATTGTATGAGCCTCTGCCCATTCTCGATGCAAACTCTACCCTGCGCCTCTCTGCACCTTACTTCCTCCCGCTCCTGACGTGTGACTTGTGTCTTCTTTGCAGTTCTTCCCCTATGGAGATGCCTCCAAGTTCGCTCAGCACGCCTTCCGCACCTTCGACAAGAATGGTGATGGCACCATCGACTTCCGAGAGTTCATCTGTGCCCTGTCCATCACCTCCAGAGGCAGCTTTGAGCAGAAACTGAACTGGGCTTTCAACATGTATGATCTGGATGGTGACGGCAAGATCACCAGGGTGGAGATGCTGGAGATCATCGAGGTGGGTCTTCTAGAGGGGACACAAGGTAGTGGGCAGGGAAGATCCCACAGAAGCCATCCTAGACACGCATTCCTCTCAGTCTCTGGGAGCTCTGCTAGTTGTGCACCAAGCTTTGGTTTTTCCCACCGTGTCCCCATTGTAGTGCAGGGCAGGGCAGTTGCAGAGCCAAAAGTGGGGCATTCCTGTAACTAAAACTAGTGTTTTAGCCATTCACTTAGTACAAGGCCTTGAACAAAACGTGGGCTTTCTGGGAGCAAAGGGTATTTATTATCTAGTCAGCCTCTAGTTCCTATTCTTGTTGGACCCTGCTGAACATGACAATCCCTTCCTTATAGCATTTTGAACTGGGTCAGAGCCCAGTATAGCCAGCAGCTGTGGGGGTCCCCTCACCTCACCCCACTCCACTCCCATAAGATTCAATGGAATTCAGAGATCTTTTTGGTAAGAACCCATGATTCCTCTGCCTACTGCTCTGGTTAGATCATCAATCGACATTTCTTCTTGTGCTGCCTCCTGGGATATGCCAGCCCCCTTAGCGTTCTCATAGTGCTTCGTCTCTCTTGAGTTTCTCCTCTTTGAGCCCAGGATGCACCTTCTACTCTACTCACATCTTACTTCCCACCAAGCCTTCCTTCCAGTAACCCTTCCCAAATGCACGCATATTATCCCAACACAGTCTAACCTGACCAAGAAGGGGCCTTTTTTAGCATTTAACACTGCCGCAGGTCACCCTTTGTATATACTGTATAACAGAACATAGGTCCTATATTACCCAGACCCTGAATCAGTGTCTCGAACCTAACAGGCACTTAGAACCGATGGATGTATTGATGTCTTTAAATTGGATGGTCTTAGTGTGCAGGCCCATCACTGTAGTAGCCACTAAAGCCCAGGGAGAGAAATAAGCTTATCATGGGCAAGATGGAGCTGGAATAAAGGTAGAAGACAGCAGCCCAAGGAACTCCCCACATTATACCACTCGACTTCCTAGGCAGCCAGTAGTCCTTCACCTAACCCACCCCTCTACCCTACTCTGCCCGCTTCTGAAGTTGGATGCTTTGATTACACACCCTCTTTCTTGGTATGTGCAGTCACTTATCCTCCTCTGGCTTTTCCTGCTGTGTCTTCAGTGCCTACAAGAGCTCTCCAAGGGGCCTACCAAATAGTACCTTAGTTCTCTAATCGGGTGCTTATTTATGAGGCTAGCTACAGTCGAAAGATTCTGAGGGCGGGCCTTGTTTTCTCATCTCCCTCCAGTTCAACCCTATTTTCCTTTTCACATGCAGCTTGGCTCTCTGCAACCTCACACTGAGCTTCCTTCCCAGTGGCTTTTTCCAGGTTTCTTCTTTTTCAACCTCTTGCCACATTTCCTCCCCTAATGACCAATCCCATTATTCCCTAAACTTTTTCTCAAATTGTCGTTAATGTCCTTCAGCCAAAGATCAACAAAAACATACCTGCTGTTGCACAAGTCACACTACTTATTAATCAAGGCAAAAAGAGGTATACTGGCTACTAGTTAGGGTTACCATTGCTGTGATGAAACACCATGACTAAAGGAACTTGTGGAGAGAAGGGTTATTTTGACTTACACTTTCACATCTGTAGACCATCGTCAAAGGAAGTCAGGGCAGGAAATCAAACAGGGCTGGAATCTGGTAGCAGGAGCTGATATAGAGGCCATGGAGGGATGCTGCTTACTGGCTTGCTCCTCATGGCTTGCTTAGTCGCATTTCTTATAGAAACCAAACCACACGGGCTGGGCCTTGCTCATCAATCACTAATTAAGAAAAGTCTTATAGCTGAATTGTCCAGAGGAACTTGAGGTCCTCCTTTCAGATTCCTCCAGCGTTTGTGAAGGTGACATAACTAGCCAGGAAAGCTATGTTTCTCACTGTTGTGACTATACACCTGCCAAAAGCATATTAAAGGAAGAGAGGTTTGGGCTGGAGAGATGGCTCAGAGGTTGAGAGCAATGATTGCTCTTGCAGAGGTCCTGAGTTCAATTCCCAGCAACCACATGGTGCCTCACAGCCATCTATAGTAAGATCTGGTGCCCTGTCAGGCAGCTATATATGCAGAACACTGTGTATGTAATAAATAAATAGATCTTTTTAAAAAAAAAAAAAAAAAAAAAAGGAAGAGAGGTTTACTCTGGTTCAGAGTTTGTTACAATCCTTCAAGGAATGGAAGGCAGGAGGCAAGGGCTTAAAGCAGCCGGTCCCATTGCAGCCAGTTCTGAAGCACGGGGCTAAGTACGGACACTCTGCTTGCTTTCTCTTTAGATTTCGTACAGAGCCCTATCCTAGAGAAAGGTGCTGCCCACAGCTAAAGTGGATCTTTGCACCTCAAATTAACGTGTTAGAAAATTCCCTCATGGATGCACAGAGACTTGTCTCCTACGTGATTCTCATCCGTCCAGATTGGCAGTGAATGCTAACCATCACCTAGGTTTTCAGTATTCATAGGGTGGCAGATTTGGTAGGGTGATTCAGAAAGGGTGCAAGGAAGGATCGGTCACTCTGGACTGGGTGCTGTCACACAATGGAGAAGGGAGAGGAGAAACCTCTTTGATTCAGTATCTTGACAAATCCCACCTTTGAAAAAGATCAGCAGTACTGAGGATAAAGCTGTGAATACTTAAAAAAAAAAAGTGGCAATAATTCATCTTAGGGCAATGATTCTCAACCTTTCTAACGCCATGACCCTTTAATACAGTTCCTCATGTGGGGATAACCTCAACCATGAAATTATTGGGATATCTGCTATGGAACCCTCAAAGGGTTCCTCGACTTAACCACCCTCAACTCACAGGTTGAGAACTTCTGTCTTAGAGGGGGTTGGGGATCCATCACTTCCTGTGGCTTGGACGACGTGCTGTCTTGTTGAGACATGATTTACAGACTGTCTTTACATGATCTGCCCTGGCCACAGGTTTTCTATGAAACCGTGTTTGACTAGAGAGAAGCAGGTCTGGCGAGGAGGTTCAGATGAGCCCCAGGAGCACTAAGGTCCCCTGGGGTCACACCAGGCCTACCTAGACAATGGCAGTCACTTCTCTTTCTCAGCCACGGGGTTCTCCTCTTTCTTCTCTTTTCTAGCTCATTCTTTCTCCCTTAAACCCTGGGCATTCCCTTATCCTTTTGGTTGTGAGCCTAGCCCTTAATGGCGGAGTCGACTCTCTAGCCCAACCCTGTGCATTCTTCACACAGGTTTTGTGGCTGGACTTCTCATCTGGTTGGGGCAGAGCACCTCTTTTTTGCATGTTTAATCGTTTTTACTGGCTTCTGGACCTAGTGAATGTGGCATGGTAATATTTGTATGGTACCTGATGTCTTTCCACTCTGGGTGGATAGACCCTTCCCTGTGTAAGACAGGACTTAACCCACGAATTTAAATGAACAAAGGCATAGAATCAATGTGAGTACAAGTCGAAAGGGGCATTTTTCAGAAGACTGAGCCCTAAGGCATGGAAATGTTTAGAAAAAACCATGGCGATGAGTCAGTAAAGCATATTGGGAGTGATTGGCAGGGCTGAAAGCTTACCTTACAAGCATGGGGATCCAAGTTCCATCCCTAGCACCCATGTATAAATGCTAAACTCAGTGGCACACACTAAAACCTTTCCAGAAAAGGTGTCCTGGGCCTCTAGGCACAGATGTGTAGATCTTTTCTGAGGATCCCACCGCGATCTGGCTATCTACATCCCCGGCTTCAGCCTATGTAACCATCCCTACCTCCTCACATTCAATGGGCTGGAATAGTCCCACTAAAGGATCGCAACTCAGAAGAAGCCACCACAGATAAAATTTCAGGACCAGCCAATATGAAACACTCCATCTCCATCAACCTATCCAATTAAATGGAATTGTTTCTTTTAGCTAATATTTGTTGAAGCTTTATTATTCGATAAGCATAGCAGTGCTAAGTCCTGAAGAAGTGAGAAAAACACAGGATTTCTATCTAGTCCCTAGTACACTCTGGTGAGGAAGACAATGCAATTGCAGTAACTGTCTTCGTTAGGGTTTCCATTACTGTGATAAAACACCATGACCAATTAGCAAGTTGGGGAGAAATGGTTTACTTCATCTTACCCATCCTGGTAATGGTCTACTGTTAAGGGAAGTCAAGGCAGAAACTCAAGGAGAGCAGAAACCTAGAGGTCTCAACTGACTGGGAGCTACTGAGGAATGCTGCTTACTGGCTTGCTCCTCATGGCTTACTCAGCTTGCTATCTTATACCATCACCTGCCCCCTGTGTGCTAGACACATCCTATCGATATTAATAATAACAAAAATCATACAAGTAATCTAATGGAGGTATTTTCTCAACTGATGTTCCTCTTTTCAAATAACTCAGGCTTATGACAAGTTGACAGAAACTAGCTAGCACAATAATAAAGTGTGTGTTATATTCCACCAAGGAAAGGTACTTGTTGCCATGGGAACTTAGAACATGAAAAGTGAACCTCTTAGGGGAAAGGGAAACTAAGTTTGGGAGGATAAACAGGATCTAATTAGGTGAAGGGAGACAGGAAGAGCAAACTCCTGGGTTTCTTGTAATGCCGCCTACCACGTTCTTTTTCCCAAGGCTATCTACAAGATGGTGGGCACTGTGATCATGATGAAAATGAATGAGGATGGCCTCACGCCTGAACAGCGAGTGGACAAGATTTTCAGCAAGATGGATAAGAACAAAGATGACCAGATTACATTGGATGAATTCAAAGAAGCTGCAAAAAGCGACCCTTCCATTGTATTACTCCTGCAGTGCGACATTCAGAAATGAGCTGATGTCAATGCTATGGACTGCACAGAAGTCTTGATGTTCCATTCAGTCTGCAGCTATACACACACACACACACACACACACACACACACACACACACACACACACACAATTGCTTGGACTACCTATAAATGGACTTGCTTCTTGTGTTTGAAACACTTGTGTGCATGAGAATGTCATTTGCTAATGAATTTTAAAAGCATATATTATAAAAACCCAACAACCGGCCACAATGTGATATGTGTAATATCATTTCATCAAATTACATCTTCCTCCAAAGCCTGGGCAGAAGCGTGCTGCAAAGAATTCTATGATTTCTTGTACATGTTTTGCTAATGCTTGTGTCTCCTTGATTATATAATATTAGTAGCACTGAGACCCCCCCACGGTAATGTAACTTATTATGGGCTGCGTCACCATTCTCCTGTAAAATAGTACTGGACAGACACAGGAGGGGCCCTTGGCTTCCTGTCTGGCCCACATACAATACACAGCTTGTATTATCAGTGAATATAAATGTACTACATTTGCATGCCTTTGGGTTTGCCTTAATTCTTACCTCATTTGTAACCTCTCGATCTGGAAAGAGCTGTTTTGGATGAATGCAGTATACAACTTAAAAATCCTGCTAAACTATTCATTAAGTATAACTATCTATATATCTATAGACACAAAGGTATTATATATTGAACGTAAAAACATAATAATGGGAATGTATTGATTTGTTTGACGTTTCAGAGGCTTCCAGAAAGGTGGCAATAGATGTCCCAAATAAATTTCTAATATTTGATTTAGTCCCCTAATTATTAATTTACCATTTTCAGCTCAATGTTCATAGGGGTCAGCTAGTGATGACTTACTAAATCTACCCTTACACACATCTTTGGAATTTGCAGAATGACTGAAGGGGGGGGGGAAAGGAAAGTCACTTTCCAACTTGTCATCCAGCCCCTCCCCCAAAGAGGGCTAATTAATATGGCATGTAACATTTAAAGAAAACAGGAGACTTGTTCATTCTGGAAAACAATGCTCATTATGTGACAATAAACTTTATCTCAGTGTGACTTTGGTGCCAACAATGCCTTATGATCCACACAACTCTGAGGAGGGGCATTTGGTGGGTGGGTAGGATCGTCCAAAATAAGTTAAAAGTAAAAAGTGTACTACTTCTTTTTCTTTTTCTTTTTAAGATTTATTTATCTATTTTATGTATGAGTACACTGTCGCTGTCTTCAGAGACATCAGAAAAGGGCATCAGATCCCATTACAGATGGTTGTGAGCCACCATGTGGTTGCTGGGATTTGAACTCAGGACCTCTGGAAGAGCAGTCAGTGCTCTTAACCGCTGAGCCATCTCTCCAGCCCTACTTTTTATTTTTCATGATGGAACAAAACTGACCCTTCTGACCTTGGGGAGTGGGGGGAGAGATGTCACCCAGAACTCTAAATCGGGCTGGCATTTTCAGACCATGCCTGGGGATATTCAGCGTCTTCACGCAGTGCAGTCTACTTGCGTTTCCTCTGATGGATTGCTCAAGATTTGAACTGCACACTAGCTATTAAGCCTTTCAGGGGCAGCTGCTGTGACCACAGAACAAAAACAAACAAACCAAAAACCAACCACCTACATGAGAAATCTCTTTCAATTAAAATAACTTGTGTGGAGTCCATGCTTACTTTTATCAAACACTGCAGCATTCTTTCCTTGATCCAAAGCCCTCTTAACAGAGTACATTTTTTCCCCGTAACCATTTTTCGTTTTCTTAGAACTACCAAATGACTAGTCAGAAAATAATGATTCCATCCACCCAATTCATTCCACAAGTAATTGTGACTAAGCGAAGCTAGTAGGACAGCAAGGTACCTAGACTCTGCCCTGAGAGCACATCTCCATGAGTGAACAGAAGCCCTTGCACCTTGAGCCCCTGTACATGTGAAGAAGTATGGCCGAGAATGTCTGAGATTCTGTACCTTTCAGTACTGTTTTCTCTCAGCAAGGGCAGCATGGGTAAACCAGGAGAGCCACCTTGTTACACAAGGCTCTGGCAAGCCATTCATAACAAATCTTTGCTGACTACCTATTATGCACCCAACACTAGTGTGTTTGTGTGTGTGTGTGTGTGTGTGTGTGTGTGTGTGTGTGTGTGTACAGACTATACATGCGCATGAATGTCAAACTCCGAGACACAGCAAGATAAGAGCAAGGAATAGGGATGGGATATGGTGGTGGCTTTTTCCAGTAGCGGGGTGGCATTTGGAGTAAGACCACTGAGAAGGATCAGAGTGAAAGAAACTGAGAGAAAGCTATCAGAAACTTAGGAAATTAAAGCTTTCGCAGGCCCACTAGTTCTTTTTATAAGCAAAATGTAGATGCTGTGTGAATAAAAATTTGATTTGTTTTTTAGTCCTCCTTTATGATTAATGTAGACTGACTGGCCCGGTTGACACTGAAGAAAAGCCATGTGTGTCTTCTGGGTTAGCATTTCTATTCCTGGTTGTATTATCCATCACGGCCCCACCCCAAAGAGAGCCAAAGCAAAACAACAACAAAACACTCACAGAAAGGACCTATGAGGACCTGTCCCAGGACATCTGTGACGGCTGATTGTGTTGGTGGTGGAGTTGACCTACTAGCTTACCATTACAGGTTTAGGTGAGTAAAGTACGCCGGAGAGACTGGGTACGTACAACATGGACAAACGTCATAAAGGCTGAGTAGGAGACCAACACTAAAACCTACTGCGCAGTATAGTATATGAACAACTGGAAGGCAGCCCACAAAAGGACTCGAGTCACATTAGGTGAAGGACGAGTGGTAGTGGAGGTTTTTATTACTACTACTCCGTAATAGACCAACCCCCAAGCACACTAACATGAAACAAGCATCTCACCCCCCTCACGTCTTAAATGTCCAGCTGATGCTAGTTTGGAATCTATGCAGCCACTTGCACTTAATGGCAGGGGTAGAAACGGGCCCCAGGGCACTCTGGGCTGCCTGGGATTCTCAAGACTTCTCTTCACAGGCTGGCTTGTGCTTCTTTATAACACAGAACCCTGGCCGTAGCTAACACTACAGAGATCTTGGCTTCTACACAACTGTCCTGTTAGGCAGGAAATTTGGCCACATTTTCTGTGTCACTTCCACTGGAGTTACTAGTTACAAAAAAGCCACATCCTGGCTTCTGTTACATACAGTGTAGTTTTGTTTTGTTTTAAGATTTCTTTATTTTATTTACATGAGTACACTGCAGCTGTCTTCAGAGACACCAGAAGAGGGCATCAGATCCCATTACAGATGGTTGTGAGCCACCATGTGGTTGCTGGGAATTGAACTCAGGACCTCTGGAAGAGCAGTCAGTGCTCTTAGCCAGTGAGCCATCTCTCCAGCCGTTTTTAAACACAGAAATAATATGGGTATATGTTTTCACTTTAATCCCAGGCGTGGGGACATGAGGCTGCTTTGTGCAGCAGCTGACTATGACTTGCCTAGTGCTCTGGTAAGGGTGTGGTTTTGCCAGCTACAGATGGTTTCTCTCTCTCTCTCCCTCTCCCTCCCCCACCTCGTGTGTGTGTGTGTGTGTGTGTGTGTGTGTGTGTGTGTGTGTGTGTGTGTGTGTGTGTAACATTTGGAATTCTGGGGACTTTTCAGAGGATATGTAAATTCTAGAGCCCTGGAGGTGGGGTTGTTAGTGGGTTATATGGTTGTTTGTCAGTTTGTTAAGTAGTCCTGTGGTGTCAAGCAGCCATCCATGAAACAAAAAGACAAGATTAGATATCCTGATGGCAGCCCAAGGAATTTGACGCCCCTAATCAGCAGGAAGTAGTCTAATGATATTGTTGCTCCATTTCCCACCTCTAACTTTATTCACAGATTTCTTTTTCTCTTTCCTCTATCCTTTCTCTCCTACATTGTATGAGGGGGCCATACAAGGGAAGAAGAGGGCTGGAGAAAGGTGAAAGAAAAAAAGGAACCCTCAATGTAGCAAATGCCAGTTACAATCATCACCTTCAAAATACAACATGCCAGTCTAGCCCAGATCCCATGTGAAATGGTCTCCCAAGAATCTGTAAGAGCTTCATGCCAGAATACCTTTGGGAGCAAGCTTGAGGTCAGCATCCTAGGACTCTGGGTGCAGCACACTGAGTACCACTCTTGACCCCCAAGCCCCCTGTACCAATTATCTCCCTCACACACAGTGTGAAATGGTGATCTAGGCTTAGAACCACTGTACTAAACACATCAGCTGGGAAAGGGAAAGCACACAGTTTCTCTAATCAATGCCAACTCTAAGGAGATAGGATACCCCAGCCTACTGTAGTAGCAAGGCTTTAAGTTGATAAAATTGTCAACACGTTTTTACATTTTGTATGTTTTTCCTGTTTGATGTGTATGTGCACTCTGCATACCTGGTACACACAGAGGCCAGGTACTGAGTCCCCTGGAGTTAAGGCAACCGCTGTTATGAGGGTACCAGGAGCTGAACTCGGGTCCACTTAAGTGCAGAGTTACTTCTGCCCCAGTGTGTTTAAGAACTTTAACTCCACTGTCCTCTTCTACCATGGAAGAGGTTCGCTGTGAAACTAGTATGGAATGAAACTCTTAATAGTATTAACAGTCTTACTGTTTAAGGGTAAAGACCCAAATCACCCTTAGAGAAAGCAGTTTGTCTACAAAGGTCTTAAACACCAACCTTATATCTTCCTGATGCCCTAACAAGACTAATGCACTGTCTCACCCTTGGTTTTCCTTTTCCAAGTTGAATCCAAGGTGTCATTTTACTAATAGCTTACAGTCCAGGCTTAGGCCTCTGGGGACCCTGAGTCTGATTCTGTTCCTTTCAAGAGTAGGCCTGACAATGTGGGATTGGGTTTTGGACTGAAGACTTTTTCTAAATTTGAAAAGCAGTCAACATCTAGCATACAGGAATGAGACACAAGCTTGGTCCCCCGAATATTGCTCTCACATCCTACTGCAGGCATCAGGCATGGCCAGAAGGTATTTTTCATACAGTATAGGCATTCTATTTATTGTGTCATTTCCTGTTATCAGGTTATCATGAATTGTGTTACGTCACTCCCCACTATGTAAGAGGCTAATCTTGGCACCTCCAATTTGATGTTCCTCACTAGATGTCCCGAAAGACTAGGTGGGTGTGAGAATAGCTTTCCCAAGGCCATTTAGATTTGTGACATCTCCCATTCAATACTGTAAGGATCCCACTAAGTTTTATTTCCTAACATTTACTTTCAAGTGCCAAAATATATTCTTTTGGCTATAAACATACCACTCCAATTAAAGTCTTCCTATTATCTCCTGTTCCTTAATTTCACAACTCGTTTGGGTTATTCTGGCTTGCCATCTCTCCTACTGTTACAACACAGAGGCTTTGAACAGCTGCAGGGTGGAGGGCACAATACATTTCCAGCAGTATTAAGGCTTCCCCACATGGGCAATTCCAGTTCAGTCCTGTTCAGCCAAGGGGATCCATGGAAAAGCACTTGAGTACTCAGAGACAAAGACAGGAGTTGCCCTTTTCATTGCCTACTCAGATCTGGCCTGGGAAACTGCATAATTCTACCAGGTGCCATTAGTCACTCTACCTAGAGCAAGGAGTGTGTCCACAAAGCAAGGTCCTGGAACAAGGTCCTGTGGTGGCCATCTGTGGAAGGTATTTTCTGCTAGAGGGAAACAGTTATGCCGAAAGCAAGCCCATGAACTGAAATGTGGATTTAACTGAATCCTCTGAACTGTTCCACTAAAGCAGTCATACTTCAGGAACCAGGATTCTGCCTTCTTTGACATCCCAGGGGTTATGTCAGAAAGGACCAAGATGGGAGCTTCAAGGATATAACCCCATTCATGAACACCTAACTTCCTTCAAGTAGGCTCAACCTCCTGCGGCTCCACTGCTACCCTATAACAGCAGACTGGGAACCAAAAATATTTAACACAGGGTGCCCTGGGGGAACACTCACAATAACTTTGTAGATATACTAACTATTTTCAAGTTACTGGGATGACTGGAATACTGCCTCGGGATTTTATAAACACTTACTACTTATTCTTACATCTAGTTTGTATTCAGAAAAACACAGGAGGGAAACAGGGTCTTGCTATGTAGCTACCCTTGGAACTCATGATGCTTCATAACGGCATTCTGGGTCAGTTTTCATTACAACACTTCTGGGGCAGTGCATGAGCCAGTGCCCAGTCTTACAGACTTTCAAGCATTTGTCTCCACATACGAATACTCCGCACATCACTGAGTCAGCACTCCCCGACACAAAGGGGAGTAGGAGAAATAAAAACTTGGTCGTTCTGTAAACGATTACACTGGGTCAATTTTAAAATCCTGTCTGGGGACGTCTAGAGACGAGGGCTACATGAATGACATGTATAAATACATCACTGTTGACGAAGAGCTCCAGGTTACTCTCTTATTCCTAGCCCAGTTCACAAAAGCATGACCTTAATACATGTACAGTTTAAGTTTTATTTTTGGAAGTTACACATACTTTAAAAGAACAATAGTTTTTTCTTGTTTTCCAATGGATGTTATTACTCCTTAGAACATTAGATGAAGACTTCACTTATGATTGAAACCAAAGCTTTCTGAGGCCAAATCAATGTAGTGTCTTCAGCAGGAGACGCTCAGGATCTGAGGGCTGCGTTTCTCATTCTGTAGAAGCACATTTAAAACTACCACAAAACCTCAAAACATCGAAACTCCTGAGCTAATTAAAATTAATGCCCTGGTCTCACTTCATTTTTATTTATTTGAAAAAAAATGTATGTATGTTAAAATAGTTCTGATACAAATGAGTTATACTGCTTATTGTTGGTGGGGAAAGTTTAAAACATTAGTTTTCTTCTTTCTATGTTCTTAGACTAGAATGCTTTTGGATTTTTGGCAACTATTGTATTCTAAGAATACATTCTCTTCCCCCACCAAAACAAAAAGTTTTAATTAATAATTATAGAATTATACTTGCTTTGAAAAATAGTACTTTTCTTAAAATACTTTCTTTTCAAGTTCATAAATATGTATTCTAATTTATTGCTGATAATAAAGGGATGCTTCTTGCTGCTAGTCAAAGTTTAAAGGTTAGCCCTAAACCTAGTAGGAAACAACACAGGCACAAATACACTGTTTTCTTTAAAAAAAAAAAAAAAATCACAAATACCAAATTTTACTGTAAACTGATCATTACAGAAACATTTTAATATCTCTAAATTCAGGGTGTGTCTTATACCATCTCCCATGAGGTCATGAGGTGTAGATTTTGCCTCACGAAGCTACTGGCTCTGACCGCAGGCACTTATCCCCTGGCTTTTTCAGCCCTGCTCTACCACTAGGCTGTATTTTCAGGCCTTGATTTCTCTTTCATTTTGAGACAGGGTCTAAGCTGTCCAGGCTGGCCTTGAATTCACTCTATAGCCCAGGCAGGTCTAGAACTTGAAATCTTGCATCTAAAACCCTAGTGGTACACCACCAAAAACTGAGGGCTTTTACAACTTGGTCACTGCTACAGGTCAAAGTGGAAAGTGTGTCACAGCCATGGCCCGTTCTTTCTTGAATGGAGAATAGTTAAAGGACAAAGGAGAAAGAAAGTACTTGTCACAACTGGCAGTGCTTCAGGGCTGCATAAAAGTGTCTAGTGAAGACCATCTTATAACTGATTAAGTATAGTGATTAAAAACTGTATCCAAATCTACGGTTGTACCCCAGGGTTAAAAACAATGGCAAGTAGAGATTCTGCAGTACCAGCAGCCTTATGCAGACCTCTACATGTAAACATCAGTGCGTCCTAACCAGTTCTCCTTCACTGCATCCCCCTGTCCCATACTGAGACTGCTCTTTCCACAGACATTTGCTAAGTTTTAAAACTAGACTGTAACAACCTGGAAACGCAAAACTAAACATCAGGTGCTCAGACTTTTATTTAAATTCTTACAAAATACTATAGAAATGAACCCAAACTGAACAGATATGTACATGTGCATTATGTACAAAATTTTACTCCTGAAAAAATTTATAAAAGTAGATGGTAAAAACAACAAACGAAATACAGAAACTCCAAAGCAAACAAACAGAAAAAGATTTAAAACCAGTATTATGAAATTGATTTTCACAAGGAAAAGCAATCATAATTTTAAACTCTTGGCAGCAGCTGGTTTTCTAGGCTTATTTACACTTTTGATAGGTCATATTAAAGGAGCTTCTTTATTTCAGAGTACCTCTCATCCCACTTTACTTCATCCACCAGTCCAGATTATTCCCCTCACAATCTTTCAGTACGAGGGCAAGGCACTAAGCTGTCAGCTTGCACTGTCATCTTCTTCTTGAGTCACAGGTCGGAAGGGCAAGGTGGTTTGCCCTCTTTCAGGGTCAGACATTCGAAGAATTCGAATCAGTTTACTTGAAGGAAGTGAGCTAGAAGAAGCAAAAGTAATCACTCAGTTTTCCAACAAGTGTTTACCCATTTAACACTCAACTGGTTCAGTTCTGTAGTTCACTCACCCTAGGTTCAATTCCCAACAATATGAGCAATTAAAAATTAAAACAAAAACACCACCCACCAAAACAAACAAACTAACTTCTCTCTACATCCTATCTGTTTTCAATCTGGATGAAAAGGAAACATGGTTTTATATGTCAGCTAAGTAGAACAGCCCTTGATCTTGTCTGGAGTTGCCTACATATCCAAATCAAACAGGCAGCGATCCTGGGCTCCTTCAGAACAGAGGATGAAGCTGCAACGGTAAAGGACGGAGAGTAGGGCAGAGCAGAGTCTGAGGCCAGTTAGTGTTAAGTAGCCAAGGACAAAGAGTAAGGGATCCCAAATTGTTTCTTTGTCTCACACAGAATTTACTAAAACCACTTCATATTAGTTGGTCAAGAAAACTACAGAGGAGCAAATTCAAAATACGAGCAAGTGGAAATTACATTGTAGACCACATGTGTCTTAGAGAAGGGCCAATGACTTGACCCAAAGTCTAAGCATCTGGGACGTAGAAGACATTAACCATGCTGAGCAAGAAGACGGAGGGACCACTGCCCACCACCGCCTGGTCACTGCTGCATGTAAAAATGAAAACCACACGGGTCCCAAGCCACTTCCACTCAGAACTGTTTTGACTATCTGAGATTCTTGTGTGTGTGTGTGTGTGGTACGTGTATAGGTCCTATATAGATTTCTTTCCCTTTGTTCCATATACAATCAGAAAAAGGCAAATGCTTTGAAGGAAGACCCACTGAGTATCAGACACTCTGAACGCAGCATACTGGCTGTTGGCAGGATGGCATACTGGGTGGCAGGGCTCACAGATCTACCTGTAGAATGAGACACCTCCATCTGGGAGGTGTGGCTTTGGGGCTGTGTATGTGTCCCGAGGGTTAAGTTATGTAGGTCACTTCTACACATGATCACAATAAATACACAATAAATTTGTGTGGGTGGGTGGGTGCGCGTGTTGTGTGTTCACAGAAAGTTTTAAGAAGTTACCTCATGCTTTGAGGGGTAAGCAAGATAAATTGTCTAAAGCGTTGGGAATCTGCCATCTTAAGGATCATGTCCATCGCAATTCTCCTATTAACCATATCCTGAAGAACAAAGATAAAAGTTAGGATTGGTTTTGCACCAACTATTTCTATAAAAGCAGCATTCTTGGCTAAAACAATTTTTAGAGTTTTATTCGTTACATATGATGCCAAGAAGTTAATCTATGAAAAAATAACATCAGTAACTACAAAGGGAAATTAACTGAATAAACACTCTCCCAATTCATTTCTATGGTCTCCTCTCTCAGAGACAAGTAATGATTAAAGTACTACGAAACTACACCAATGACACAACTATTACATAGTGAATCTTTAAGTATAAGAATAGTTAATTATTCAGGATAAAAACATAAAATTTGCCTGGTTCCAAATTCATCAAGTTTCTCAGAATTTAGAAAGTGTAGCAGTCACAGGCATCACAAAAAAGGCATCATGGAAAGATAAGCACAGTTCAATAGATAAGGCACAAAAAGAACACTAGACAGAGGTATGGTACTTAGAAAGTTACTAACAGTTTAGCATAACTAAAATTTTTTGGCAGATACTCCAGCATTCAAGATGGATCTCAATGCTATCTTATAAAATTTAATACTTTGCACATAACTACCTAGGGGTTTTAAAAGGGTGACCTCAATCAGGTCTATTTGTATAAATCAACACTCTCATAAAACACATGGGGGATGGGCTGCAGGAACAGCAGGACACAGGTCTGAGAGTCTAGGGAGAGGTTATCACAGCTGGAGGTAAGGGGACAGAGGTACCGGAGCCACCACAGGGAGAAGGGAGGAAAAGGTAGAGTATTGAGAAAAGGAAGAGGCAAGGCCAGGCAGCTTGTAAATAAAAGGGAAGAGTTAATCAGATGTGTATGGTTTTGAAGCTCAGTGACTAGGATGGTGATGATGGTGTGTCATTAACAAGTAAAACATTAGAAAAGGAAGATGATCTGAGAGGAAGACCCACTCAGGCTTAGACATACTGAGCTCAGAATGCTGGCTGTTTACTGCATGGTGGAACGAGTAGTGGGGCACAGATCTAGACTGCAAATAAGATCAGGACAGGAGACCTCCATTAGGTAAGTCTATAAGCTTGTATGGAGGGATGTACGCTATATCACTGCTACAAATAAGTGATCAAGAAAATGACAATGTAGTAAAAAGCAAACAGAAAATGTCAACCACTCAGTGACATCAGAACTAGAGGTAGAAAGGCAGACTGGTAAAAGGAAATCCAGAAAGAGTACAGAGGCAATAAAACAAAACATCCCAAGAGAACGGGGGACAGTACCAGGTTCTCCAATGAATAAAGACCAAGCATGAGCAGTGTCTGATAAATGAATGCTGTACAGTGTAAAAATAGTAATGGTACATGTTAGACACAGACTGTCACCTGTGCCTCACTGTAATCCAATGAGGTAGTGAATCTTCTCCTACATAGAAACACTGAGACCCCAGAGGACATGTCTAAGCCACTGGAGTACTTGTGGCCGCCCTTGGTCTCAAAACTTTCATTGTTTAACCTTTAAAGGCGAGGGCTCTTGCGTCTTTGTCACTTTTGCTCGCTCCCTCCCTCCCTCCCTCCCTCCCTCCCTCCCTCCCTCCCTCTCTTCCTTCTTTTCTTTTTTTGGAAAGCGTGACCATAACCAAAGGCGTCAGTCAGAAAAGCCCTGAGTTTTCATGAATATAAGCTAGGGAAGGGGTGAAGGAGAGCCCGGCAGGCAGACATAGGTGCACATGGTGGAGAGGAAAGCTGAGGGAGGGCACGCGTAATCACAGACAGAACGGAACAACAGGCTCTGCCATGCACTGACATCACCAACTCATGTGGGGAAACAAAAGGAAGGCGGTTTCTTTCAACTGTTCCAACCAAATAAAAGTTAGAGAACTTAAAATTTAACAATACCATGTAGACATCAAACTCATCCAGGCATCTGAAAGGTGATTCAGCAATGGACCACAGGGAAAGAATGAAGCACACTGTGGAGAAAGAGCGCTCGCCGCCGGACAAAGCACGCATGTCATTGAAGGAGGCTTTGTTTCCCTCTCCGGGCTGAACCTTTAAGGGTGATCACAAGGGGTAAGTTTATAGTTTACAGAGAGAGAGAGAGAGAGAGAGAGAGAGAAGGGGTAAACCTAAGATCATTTAGCAGTATAAAAATACAGTCAAAATATTCTATACTTCAATAGTTGTCCAACTTTTGTTTCACTTTAAAAGAATCAAACTGTGCTGCTGGAGAGATGCCTCAATTAAGATGCTTTACCGAGGACCCAGTCTCATTTCCCAGCATCTGCACAGTGGCTCGCACCCATCTAGAAGTCCAGTTCTAGGGATCTCATACCTTCTTCTGGCCTTTTAGGCACTAGGCATGCACTTGGTGCACACACGTAATACAGACCCAAAGCCCATACATATAAAATAAATATTTAAAAAAGGAAATCAAATGGAGCACTTTTCATCATTTTAATGGAACCTAATATACCAAAATACAAAGTTATGACAATAAATCCAATATTTAACCAAACACTATTTACTAAAATAAAGATTTTAAACTAGTTCTTCTGAAGCTGTTGTATTAAACATTTCAAGTACTTGAGATAATTTTTCATTACTAGAATTACAGTGACATCTAGTGGTTACAGTGCGTTAATAATTACAGATTGTCAAAACATAAACCCTCTTGAAGACGCTTACCCAAGAATAATGGAAATGAATTAAAAGACACTTAAGGAGGTAGGGGGACCTGGGAGGAGAGGAGGGAAGGGAAACTGTGGTCAGGATGTAAAATAAATAAAACATAAATAGGTAGGCAATTTTTAAAAACCTCCATGGGAACAGTAAAAAAAAAAAATCCATTAATGATATTAAAAGCATTTCTTCTGCATAATTTCCTGAGACTATAATGCAATATAAGCAGGCATTCTATTTTGACAAGAATGCAGACATACTAAATCTAACAAATATATCTTGACAAGGTGAAAAGCATAGCTTTTATGTCAAACATATGCTGCTCTCAAATGAGCATACATTCATTTTAACCCTGTAAGAGGTATACAAATTTTGAATTTAAATGTACACTGTATATCCAGTGGGAAGGATATCTTATGAAGACATAAGCATTCATCTTTCCTTAAATTTATACCTGAAAGTAGACAGGTTTTCAAATTAATGTAATTTTCCTCCCAACAGCAATGTAATAGTTCTGATCCCATGTCCTTACCAACCAAGTTTCCAGTCTTGCTCATTTCAGTCATCAGGACAGTAGCTAATACATTTGCAAAATCTCTGATGACTAACAATCCTAACTACTGTCCATGTGCTTATCTTCCATTGGTTAAATCCATTTAATCTAAGTTTTTGGTGATTTTAAAACAGGTTCAATCTTTTTTCTTTCATTATCCTCAAAAAGTTCTAGATCAGTTCTTTTACTGTACTATACAATAAATACAATTACACAATAATTACACAATAGTATACCTTATTAGTGTTGCTTTTTGTGTTCTATTTTGAAAATCTTCATTTAAATACTTTTAGTTTTTATTTAGGTAAGAATGCACTTGTTAATGGAGAATAACATGTTTTGTTTCCACACATTTTGAAGTATATATTGGTCAAGTCGGAATAAGTAGCATTTCTATCCCCTTACTTGTATGTGGAACTTTTGGGCATCTACCTCTTGGCTAGTTTTTCTTAAAACGTCTACTAGTTCCCGTGACCCACAGTGGCCAGCTGCTGTGGAGCACTGGAACTTATGAATCCCATCAAATGTTCTGGTACTTGTTACCTCTTCCTCTCCCCTCCCCCACTCTGTTCACATTAGCACTTCCCAAGAATATGTGCTATCTGACTTTCTATGTGTGGCTTATTTAATACAGCATCTTTTAGTTTTATCCATTTCAATGCAGACAACAGGATTTCATTCTTGTTACTGCTGATATCATTCCATATGCTTATCTACTATGGTTTCTTTACCATTCACCCAGAAGTCTACCGTTCTACATCTTGCTTTTATCAGCTTTAATCACATTTTATACTAAGTGTGGATAAAGGATCAAAGTCATTTTCTGTTTTGTTTTACCAAAAGGATACTCAGTAATTTGAATTGAGTAATTCATGAATAATCACCCCTCACTCATAGGTTGTAACAGTACCACTGTCTAGAGAGGGCCAGGTTCAGTCTGTTCTGCTCTCTCCAGTGTTGTAGCCGCTGGCCATGTGCTTTCTTATTTCATCTCCTGCTCTCAGTGTCTTGAGATCTCGGTGCCTAAATTCAGTTATCCTCTCCTACCTTCCCAAGATACAGCATCAATACCGGACCTACCTTTCCTCCTTAAATATGTACAGAGAGCTACAAATTCCCTTCTAATAAGTATTTACATTGTCTCCTTCAAGTTTTGCTGTGTTTTTTTTTTTTTATTGTTGCTGGAAACTATCTTCAACTTCCCAGGTTGCTTATTTTGATTCCTTAATCATTTAAAAATATGCTGTATAGCTTTTAAACTTGGAGAACTTTAGGGTTTTGTTATTTCTAATTTCATTTAATTTTGAAATATATTATTGTATAACTTTAATTCTTTGAAATTTATTGAAAATTTTGAGTGAAGATTATGGTCTATGCTGGCAAATGTTCTATATGCATCACAAAACTACAATTCTCCAGCGTTCTACATTTCTGCTACTGGGTCAATTTGGTGAATACTGTAAGGCTTGTATAGCTTTACTGACTTTTAGCCTGATTTTTCCATTAATTACTGAGAAAGGTACTAAAATTCCCACCTATATTTAACTATTTTGTCCTTTGTTTTCCTCAATTTTTCTGTACTTTTATGAATATACAAAATCAGCATTTGAAAAAATTAACTTTTTTGGGGTTGGAGATTTAGCTCAGTGGTAGAGCGCTTGCCTAGCAAGGGCAAGGCCCTGGGTTCAGTCCTCAGCTCCGGAAAAAAAAAAAAAAGAAAAAATTAACTTTTTAATATCATGAAACACTCCTTTTGGTCTCTAGTGATCGGGGTGAACCTGATTTTGTTATTAGTGGCAGTTTGTAAGTGTGCTTAACGAACTGCATGACACGCATTTGCTCTACGTTCTTACTTAGGATCTGTATTTTATGGTAATATATTTAGAGTCTCCTTTTAATAGACTGACTCATAATCTTATACACACTTATAAACTCCCATGGTAGAGGGAAAGAAAAAATTCCTGTAAGTTGTCCTTGGACCTGCAGCCTTACACTGTAGCATGCAATCTCAAATAAATGCAGCAAAACCTCTTTAATTTTGTAAAGATAAAATAACCTGCACATATTTAAAATGTGCGATTTAGCTTTTAGAAAATGTATTTACATACAAAACAGCAATTCAAAATACAAAACACATCCATCATCTTTTAAGTTTTCCTTGTGAACCTTTGAAATCTCTGCTTGGCATCCATGAATCTGGATATAACAGAAACTTATTATTTGTGACCTCAGCCTTCAGGTAATGGAAGTCTTCAAATACTGCTCTTCCTTTTCATAGTTATTATTAACAATTTTAGCATTTTATATACAATTTTTGCATTTCTATATACATATTTGGACCAGGTTACCAATTTCTACAAAAAAGACTGTGGCTATTTTGATGCAAAATGTTAGCGTTTCTTCTAGGCTCCGTCCCAACAGTTACCTAGCAACAGCCAGGTACAGGCCTGGCTTGCTATAGAAGAACTGTTTGCTCCCTGCTTCTCTCCCTCTCTGTTTCCCACCCCACCACCCATCTCTCTCCATGTGGTCCTGCCAGCCTCTTCCCTTCTTGCTCTTCCCTCTTTCTATTCCTGTCACCTTTCTTTCCCACACTGCCTTCTCAATGCCCAAATAAATTTCATTCATCCTATGGCTAGTATTTGGGTATGCGTACGTGTGTGCGTGCGTGCGTGCGTGCGTGCGTACGTGCATACGTGCATGCGTGCGTGCGAGCGTATATATGGGCCAGCTAAGGCATCCCCTCCCACTGCATCATACCGCATTTTACAAAACAAACCACACAAATATGGTGTTCAATCTACAGGTCGATTTTGGGAGGACTGAAATTTTGACATGTTGATTTGTGTGTGCTGTACATATACATGCTTGTACATGTACATGTGTGTGCTGTGGATACACGTCAGAGGTGGTTCCTTTGTCTTAGCCTCCTTTATTTCTTTGAGACAGGATCTCTTATTAAATGTGGAGCCCACTCACTCAGACTTGTTAGCTCCATGAATTCATCTCATTATGTCTCCGAAGCACCGGGACTAGTGTTTAGTGGTTGGCTTTCTATGTAATGCTGGAGACCCAAACTTGAGCTCTAATGCTTGCACAGGAAACAATTTACTAGATGGAACTTCTCCCCAGGCCCTTCAGGGTCTTTTGAGCCATGAAAACCATGAATTTCTCACTTAGGTCTTCATTAATCTCTGACTACTTTTAGCTTTTCAGAGAATAACCTTAGACATTTTTGTCAGATGTCTGTGTTTTACATCTTAATGCTGTTATAGTTTTTGAACATGTTACTAATATATAAACATACAATTCATTTTTGAATGGTGACTGTGCCTGTAACCCTGCTAGCTACTTTTAACCAATTATAACTGCTAGTTTTGTAGATGTCACCGGGTTTTCTACACAGATGAACATGCTAACTATAAATGTAAGGAATTTTACTTCCTTTATAACCCAATTCTTTTGTTCCTTGATTTCGACTAGAATTACTGGTACAGTAATAATAAAGGGTAAGCATGGATAACATGCTTGACTCCTAGCCTTATGCTTGATGTTGTGTCTATGAACAGACACAAGAAAATAAAACAGCCCACCAAGGGGAGCAAGTTTCCATTCGATGAGGATGACGTATACACACTCAGGGCTAACCGACAGTTAATCCGGGAGGAAGCTGGACCAGCAGACTCAGGTGACTTCATCTGTATCTGTATTAGTGCCTGTGGCTAACCACATAAACTCCATCCCTCCAGAATGAACTGAAACACTAGTCATGTGCCTAAGCACTCCCTGAGTGCCGCTGTCTTGTCTCAGTATCCCTCATAAGCACCAACACTCCAAGCTCAGTAAGACCGTCCGCAGTGTTAGCTTCCTCTAGACAGACTCTCCCACTCACTTCCTGGAATTCCAATACATCTCGTGGCCATTGCTTTCACAACTTGCCATGTTTTTGAACTAAGGTGTTTGTGATTTCTTTGGATTTCTTGTACTTGTGCAGTAGAAGCAGTGGATTATCATGACATACCACCTACCTCCCAACCACGGGCCTAATTCCTCCCAGCGCCTTCAAATCTAAATCTTTAAATGACTGGATCTCAAAAATAAATGCTGAGTGGAGAGATGGTAACCAGTAAAGAAAAGTAAAATTAACTTCCTAATTTGCTTAAATATAGAGGTTCTAAATGTCAATGGCAGTCCAACATCTAGTATTTACTGTGAATATTAGAATGGAAGGATACAATTATGGTACCGTGAGCAACTATTTAAAGCAGTTAACTGTTTACCTTCCTATACAACTTTTAATCCATACCCCCACACTGTACATTTTGTACACATTTCCACAACCACAGAATCTACAAAGGTGAATACAACAAATAATTAAATTATGAGGTACAAATTTCATGGCTTCCCAGATTATAGACAATGGATTCTCTACAATGTCCTACATGGTGCTAGGCAAAAACTTTAAACAATCGGAGAGGATTGACAAAGTAAACACTTGTTATAATGAAAATAAAACTGTCCTTAGCATCCTAAGAAACCAATGTGATTGTCTCTGGAAAGAAACTCTAGGCTACTCCCTTTATAAGCAGCAGCCTAAGGTTAAACATACTAGGAAAGACCATCTTTACCTTAGAAATAAGTTCCTGTTTCCAACAGGTAATAGGATAAGGCCAATCAGTGTTCAGGAAAAGAAAACAAACAACTAATAATGAAGATGTAGAGTCAAGATACTTACTGATATACTAAGAGTTTCATTCTTGTGGTCAAAATTCATTTTTCCACAATAAGCACGCTGAGATAATAAGTTGTCAAAGTATAACTTGCATCGTAATGTCAGACACCTTCAAAAAATAATTTGGCACATTATAACATAGAACAGTATTCAACGTGCTATAAAATAGGTGATTAAGGTGATTTCCTCCATGTTTTTAACATTTATTTGTATCTGGATTTTAACAAGTTCGTTAATTGTATATGAAAATAATAAAATGAATAAAGTATCATTTCACATTTAATATGCCCCATTATGACAGTCATCCAATATAAAAGGCTCAAGTCACCCAAATAAAAGGCATCATTACTCTCATGTGTAAAACAAATTGTCTCCCTAAGGAATTAAGCTTTAGAGACATGAAGGTGCATATGCATCTCATTTATGTGCCAGTTTCCCCAAGTTCATAACGGAAAAAAAGGTAAGGGTAACAACAAAGTTCCATCATGCCTTCTCTAGTCAGATGACACTGGACCACATTATAAAGAAACTTTCTGCTGCCTTAGTTACCTTTCCCCAAAGTTTTTGCGTGTATGTACATGCACACACATATATGTGCCAGAAAACCTCACCTGTCATTCTTTGGAGCTGTCCACCTTGGCTTTCTTATGTACATGTGTCTAGACTTTTATGTTTATGGCTACTGTGACTGCATGTTTGTGCGCCACATATATGCAGTATCTACAGAGTCCAGAAGAGGACAATAGGTCCTGTGACTTGAGTTATAGATGCTTAAAAGCTGCCATGAGGGTGTTGGGAATTGAACTCCAGAAGAACAATCAGAACCCTTAACTGCTGAGCCAGCTCTCTAGCTCTGTCAACCTTATTTTTGACACAGTCTTTCATTGCTCTGGGGCTTGTCTACTTAGCTACCTGTTTTATTAGCCCCACAGTGCCTCCCCATGAACAAAATTATAAATATACACTATGGCACCTGACTCTTCTGTGCCCCGCTTTTATACAGGGCACAAAATAGGTGCTCAAACCCGGGTCCTCATGCTTGCATAGCAAGTGCTTTACTGACTGAGACTTCAGTTCTTATCTTTACTGTGCTCCTCAGACTGTCCCAGAGTTTGCCAATGAAAGCCCTTTAAGTTATTGATAAATTGTTGCTCTACAGGTCAAAGAGCCGATTCAAGCCAGATTGGATAAAATCCAGGTTTACTGGGAAGCTGCTCAAGGGTGTGTCCACTAGCCCCAAGGACCTAAGGCAGGAAGTTACCATGGGGAGGGAGAGAGAAAAGAGAGGAAGGGGACATGCACTCAGAGAGTAAAGAGGAGCAGGTGAGGAGACCAAAATGTCTGCATTACACAGGGAAGAGCTTCCTGGAGAAAGGCAGCCCAACCTGTCGGCTGGAAAGTTCAGGGTTGGGAGCAGGGTATGCCGAGTAGGGATGCTGGGAAAATCTGGAGGCCAGGTCTGCTTTGATATGTAAAATATGCACCTCAGTCCCTAGTCCTCGGGTCCTCGATTGCAACAGCCATCTCCTAAGTCTTTCTGTCTTCACTGTGCGGGTGTGGTTGGAGCTGGGGGGAAGGGAGGATGGATCCAGCGAGCCACAAGAGACTTATCTACATCTTCCCCACACAGATTTGCTATTAGCCACTCACTTCTCTCCATGGAACCCTGGTCCCTTTTACTGAAGGCACAGTATTCAGAGTAAGGTCTGGGTGAATAAGAACTGACAAATATTTTTTATCACCTTTACTCATTAATGAGTAAAGTAACCATGAATATTTCTCCACTGTTTCCTGTCCTAAACCACACTATCCCTTTCCATACTAGAGGATAGGGAAGTCTGGATTTTTTTTAGTTTCTTTTGCTGCCACAGTACTGGTAATTAGGTTCCAGAACTCCCTACTAAAGACCTTCAATACTCCAATATATTTATTGGCTGCTTCCATTCACAGGCCTTCTATCATAAACTGTTCTAAAATACAAAGGCTAGAGAGAGAAATGATTCTAACACATTGGCTATTCTTGTTCTATAACTGAGTAAACACTGTAGAAAAACCTATCAGTGTTAAAGGGTCTATCAAGTAATACACCATGTTGTCATCTCAACAATCGAAAATAACCTGGAAAATGGGTCCAAGCATGCCTGTGACAGATTATCTGTCCTGGGCTAATTAAAAGCAGGCATCAGCACTCCTTGGGTACAGGATCCTGGCACTGCCTAAGAAGTGAAGAGAGCAGCATGAGTTCACACTTCACTCTGTTTCTTTACTGTGAATAAAACACAACCAGCTGCTTTGAATTCCTGCTGCTTTGAACTGTGAGCAGAAATAAACCCGTTCTCTCTTAAGGTGCTTTTCTCAGAGTATTAATCATAGCAACAGGAAAAGAAACTAAGACATAACACACACATACACACACACAGTACTTTTACAGAGACTATATACTACTTCTGTTTAGTAGTAAATAATAACAGGAACTGTATCTAATTTTTCTAATCCTATTCAAAACCCAGACAAACTACTTTGACTGGACACCAAATAGCAAAGGCAGTTCCAATAAAAATGATCTCTGAAAAACAGGAAAAAAACTAATTGGTCACTGTAAGTACCCTCAACATGACTACTCACCAAAGAGCAAAGCAAATGTACACTAGTATTTAAGGGGAAAGTCTAGAGAACAGAGCACTAGAGAAGCAGGACAACTGTGGAGGATGTATGAGGGCAGAGTACCAACCAGTATACACTCTCTGGAGACTACCTGAACCTGAGGTGGGAAAGAAACAGTAACAGAGATACCCAAAGAAGTCCCACGGAAACCTCAGAGGCAGGGACAGCTCATGTCTTGTGGGCTAGTGAACCCTCTGCACTCAGAAGCACTGGTTAGAAGAGTGCCAAACTAGCACAAAATCAGCCGGAAATAGAGTCTGCCAAGAAAACATTCAAGGCAGTCTAATAGGATAAAAATCAATCTGTTTAGTTCAAGTTCTAAAAATATATTTGAAAATGAAAACATAATTCCGAATGTTTCCATCAAGAAGATAAATACCTACCATTATGGAAAAGCCAATTACCCTGCTCTAATCTTTGCATACTAGCTATATCTATGTACATGAACTGAAATGTCACACTGCATTCCACAAATGTACACAATTACTGTGTCCCATTATGAACACTTTAAAAGCTCAACAACTACAAACATGCATTCCAATGTTTACTGTAGTTTAGTTCAGGACTATGATGGAACATTTTATCATTAAAGCCTCACCTACAGGCCAGCACGATGGGTACAAAGGCTTGCCACCAAACCTAGCTCCTGAGGTCAATTTCAAGACTCAATCGTAAAAGGGAAAACTGACTCTTACAAACTACCCTGATCTCTACTGGTCATGCCACAGCATACAGTACACATACATACCCCAAATAAATATACAAATAAATGTAAAAAAATTAATGGTACCTCTGAATGTCCCCACATATACAACAGCTATGTATATTTTTATTTATTTCTATTGCCTAAAAATTGTAGAATTTCAGGGTCAGGAAGATGACTCAGCGGTTGAAGTGCCCACCCAAGTGTGAAGACCTGAGACTGGATCCCTAGAAGCATATAAAAGCCCACATGTAGTCTCATATTCCTCTAACCCCAATAATGGGGGTTAGTGGCTGGACAGGTGTAGATCCCTAACGCTCACTGACCAGGCACTCAGCCAGACTGAGGAGCTTCTGGCTCAGCAAAGACGCTGGCTAGAGATTTAAAAAGTGTGTGGGGGTGGGTGGGTGGGGGGTGGGGTTGAAACACACTTGTTATGAACTTCAGGCTTCTTCCACACACACATGTACACACACTATATAAACAAAAACACAATAGAAGATATTGGGCTAAAGAGGAAGAAAAAGCATTACTGAGGGATTGTCTGAGGAAAACAAAGGTTATATCCCCTAAAAATCGTCTTCTGGGTTTTTTTGTTTGTTTTGTTCTGTTTGGGGGGCCGGGGTGGGGTGGGTGGGCTGCCTGCTTCTTTGGTATAAGGGGGATATATTTACTCCTCAGAGACTGTGCATCTTTGGGTATGTTATTAATAGCTCCTTTCCTTGATCTAGCCCCAACTACAACAAGCACAGTTATAAACACTGAAGATACTACATGAAAACAGAGGTTTGTAATCATGGAGCTACACCATAATAGTAGAACATGGTAAAGTAGTTGAGATACTGCTTTAATAAGCCCAAATAACATCCCTTGGTAACATGCACTGTCCTAGAGTAACTGATTCAGTACCACTGAGTTCCCACCCAAACGTCCTACTAGGTAGTAAACAGCATCGGAGAGTTAGCTAGTAAAAGTTATCTAACAGTGGAAAAGCTGGGTGAGCTTGTTGTTAAAGTCCTTTCAGATCAGCTCTGCTTAACTACAGATTCAGAATGCTCAACGTGGATCATGCTTCCACAGTACCTCATAGAGCTGAACTGAGGAAAGACCTGATTATTCAGATAGAAATAGTTGAAAACAAACAAAAAGAGACATACCTTTAAAATGCACTTACCTTCTAAATTGTTGGTATGTTTTGTACCTATGGGTCATTATTTCTTCAAGTAATTTAATGAACCTTCTTAAAGTCCTTACTTTACTATCCAGATCAAGATAGGTTTCTCTTGCTTCCTGGTACTGCCTATTTTATAAATAAAATAGAAAATAAATACAAACACACAAGTCTCAAAAATATTTAACTGGAAAGAAAAGGAAAAGGAAGAATATAGAGGGCTTAAGAACAGCCAATTCCATGAATTTCTAGTCAAAGTATATTCCCACAAAGAATGAATGTTACAGGAGAGACAATATGACTATGAAGAGGAAAAGAAAGTCCGAGCCTAGAAAATGCAGTAGGATGGGAAATGTATGTGCGTAAGTACTCAGGTAAGGTCAGAGGGCGGACCTTAGGAAGTACCTTCTAAAACAATGGGGTCACACCAGAAGGTTTGCTTAGTAATAGATGTCAATAAGGGAAAGAAAGGTCGTAAGGACAGTATTGGAACCTCTCCATCCTAAACAAGCTAAGTAAGGAACTGAGGTAAGGAAGGCATTGCTACTCAAAAGTGCCAAAGGAAGGAAAGCCAACAGCCTGACGTGCAGATAGGTATCCCCACACCAGGGTGCAAGGGTGCAAGGAATCCAAACTCAGAAGATGGTGACTGCACAGCAAGAACTGTTACACCTGTCACTCCCCCTCCTCAACTCATTCATATATACACACACACACACATACATGCATGCATGCATGTATAATACATACATAAATACATACATACATACATACATACATACAGACAGACAGACAGACAGACAGACAGAACTGCAGTACTGAGGACTGAGCCCTGAGCCCTGGTTATGCTAGTTAAGTATACTACTTTTGAGTGGCATCCACAGCCAAATAATGCAGTTTAGAAACGTTTTTAGAGATGTACTGCCTACAAAAAGTTCTGAATAGTCGGATTCTTCCTCACTGTTTTGAAAATGAAGCTGAGATCACCTGCTTTGTTAAACTTGTTTTTAAAAGACATTTACTGTGTGTATATTCATGTGGCACCATGGCACATGTGGAAGGTAGAGGATAATCAATGAAGCCAGTGCCTGCCTTCCATGATGTAATCCTGAGGATTGAACTCAGGTCATCAGGCTTGGCAACAGGTCCTTTACCTGCTGAGCTATCTTGCTGGACCTCTTTCTTAGCCTTTTGTGACCCAAAAAGGGGTTTTGTACAAAAGTTCGAGTTTTTCTACTTTTTTAAACCATTCTTCAGAGCTATATAATATTGTTAACATTACATTTCCTTTTTTTTAAAAAAAAATACCTACTTAAGGAATTGGTACAATATTTTCTCATTTTAGATTGCTACATTAGAAATGTAAAATTTCACTTAAAATTGCAACATATATTCTGTAAAGCATTTTAATTTATACTCATTAAATGCTTTTCAGAAGAGTTTTAACAACTATAAGCTGCTTTCTCTAAATTCTATTTATTATAGATTCTTACATTTGATTTTTATAACAAAACCTTATTATGAAAAATGAAGTAAGGCTAACGATTTGATAATTGTCCAAAGTTCTGTAAATAGACAGCAATACTGTAAGCTCTTTTAGTTCTCTTAAAGCCTTTTCTTTTATCAGTAATGTAAGAATACCCACTTCACTAAGCCTTGATGACCTGGACTATTGATGTTTTCATTGCAGTCATTCTCATGTATATGGAAAACAGTTTTTGATCACCTATGAAGCTGAACACTTTCCCATCCGTATGAATGGTAATATAATATAAACTGCATTTATGTTAAAATTTCATTCCACAAGGTACTGTTCATTGTTACTGTGCTCATCAAACACAGTACTTCAGTGCAATTACATACCAACAGTAAATCTTCATCCAAATTAAACTTACATGTAAAACATGTCTTATATCTTCTATGGATAATACACTAAAATAAAAAATAAAAGACTACTTACTTCATTATTTCTTCCCGATCTCCATGACTAGCATGTTCTGCCTGAATTTTTTGTCTTAATCGATTAATTTCTTTGTCTAGAATTGATGCAGATTTTTTTACTTCTATGCGTTCTGGGCAGATCTGTCTTGCTTGCGACATTTTCTCCTAAGAAAAGAGATGTTTAGATCTTTACATTTTTCTTGACAGAATTCATTTTACTAATTCTGCCAAATATGCAAAGTAAAATGAACTTAGATTTAAGACACATATTTACTGTCAGCATTTTTTCTTAAACGATTTACTGTATTTAATTATTTATATGTCCATGAGTACAGATGCCTGTGGAGGCCAAAGATGTTGGCTCCCCCTAGAGCTGAAATTATAGCCATTGTTAACACTGGTGTGGCTGCTGAGAAGTAGATTCAAGTGTTTTAGCATGCTCTTAGCTGTTGAGCCAGCTCTCCACCCCATATTAATAGTGTTTCTATCCATGTTTTACATGGAAGAGACAAAGTTAAACATCATTAGAAATGTTCAAAGAAAAGAATAGCCCCATTCACAAGACTAATAACTTCTAAGAACTCTACCATTTCCTAGTGAAAAAAAAAAGTAAAATAGTGATGTGAGGATGCTGAGGCTGGTGATAGTTTCCCATGTAACAAGACAAGTGTGGGACACATGCATAGACCTTCCTGCTTCTATGCAGTGAAGAAAATGCTAAGTATTTTATTATATAATATAGATCTTATATCATAATCTAATGTATAATGTCTGAAACAAATAGGGGAACAAATTAGGAGTTCCACTCATTTTCCTTGTGACGTAAAGCAAAGATGGAATTCAGCACATACAACAGAACTGACTGCCTGCCATTATCCCCTAAAAACGCAGTGCCTGTTTAGCTGTGAGCAGGCACAGCTGGCAGGAGCTGAACTCAGTCAGCATATACCCCAGCAACGCACAGACATAACGCTGACATTAAGTGGCATGCCCTTAAAAAGGTTTGCAAACCGAGAGAGCCATTTTCTCAACCTCTGAGACACAATGGAAGGCCATCTGGTCTAGTTAATCCTCATGTTCCAAGAGTCACCAAGTCCTCTGTCAGTTCACAGAAGCACATGTCACCTTGTAGGAAACAAAAACTCAAAGACTCAAAGACAATTTGTTTTTTTCTAGAAATATGACATGGAAGAAAAAGGGTCTTAAGAAGGAAGGATGGGAAAAGAGTATAGGAGAGAAAGGAAAGCAGAGAGACAAAGGAGAATAGGGAGCAGAAGAGTACTAACCAAAAGGAAACATGCACGGAAACTTCATAGGGAAGCATACGTTTTTAAGGGCAGGCCACTTAATGTCAGCACTTTATAGCTACTTATTAAAAACTAAAAAGATTACAATAGATACTTAACATACATACATACATACATACATACATACATACATACATACATGAAAAAAACTTAAGTCACCAAGTGAAAGAGAGACAAAAGCACCGACTAAACACTGCTTGCCACTAAATGAATCCTCTAACTCTAGGAATGGGTTACATCTAATTAAACTCTTGGCCTGAGGGACCTCTTGGAAACCACCAAGTAACCCAGGCTACCGTCAAGGTTCTTGGTTGCTCTCCACAAACTGATGGTAAGGCCCTATTGCTGAAGATAACACCTACACAAATCACTGAACATGGAGAAGTCTAACTGGGGTTGGTCTGGAGACTTCACCCCAAATGACTACTGTTCACGGTACTGGAAGGCACACTACAAAAAAGGCACACTAAACACCAACCCAGCTACAGACCCTTCAGCCTACAACAGTGACCTTCATACAATATACACTGGTACAATGGTGGCACAAAAGCTGAATGAACTAATTATTATGTGATTGGAATTCAGGCCCACTCCATGAGATGGAACCCAGAAATTGCACTGACTGCCTAGTGGTCAAGAACCTGAGACTGGGTAGGACAAGGGACCTGGGGGAAACCCGAACACTACTACTACTGTTCTGCTAAAGGAACAGCAATAATGACGGCTCCTGACAACATTCTGATATATTCGTCAACTGGTGCCTTGCTCAGCCACCATCAGAGAAGCTTTCCCCTGCAGCAGATGGGAACAAATAGAGACCCACAGCTGGACAATGTGCGGAGAGTGAGAGACCCTAGAACACACCATCCTAAAGGGATGTCTTTGTTAAATTCCTCCTCTCAGGAATCACGGACTCCACAGAAGAGAAGTCAGAAAGACTTTAACTCGTTGGGGATAGAGAACACAAAACAAACAAACAAACAAACAAACAAACCAACCAACCAACCAACCCCAATGCCTTCCACACAACAGGACTGATATCTAAGCCAGATGAGGTCCCAGGGCTGAGACATAATGCTCCATGCCTAAGCCAGAAGCTATCTCCAAATGATAACCACCTACAAAGGAAAAAAAACTAGTTTTCTCCAAGGGGCTCATTGGGTACACTGGGCACACTCATGGGTAAGTCCCATGCCCAGCAGGTAGTAAACGGCCAACACAAAGGAAACTCATTGAAGGTTTTACTGCTTCTAATGCTTTGTCTGGACTTTTTTAACCTTAGAGATCTTTTGCTTTTACACTATAACTTCAAATTTTGTTCTTACGGGATTTCTGTGTGTGAAAATGTGTCTTGA
Source organism: Rattus rattus (assembly GCF_011064425.1). Taxonomy (NCBI): domain Eukaryota; kingdom Metazoa; phylum Chordata; class Mammalia; order Rodentia; family Muridae; genus Rattus; species Rattus rattus. The sequence goes on along the minus strand of NC_046160.1, from coordinate 31,284,308 downwards.
CATCTATATGAATTGTGTGTCTTTTCTTTGGTTCTTTTTTTTCCATTGTTTTGTTGTATTCTGACTAGTTTTTGTTTTACTATTATTAGATGTCCGTTTGCTTTCCAATAGGAAAGAAAATGTGTAGATTTGGGTGGGAGAAGTGGAGAAGATCTAGGAAGAGTTGGGGAGGGAAAACTAATCAGAATATAATGTATGGAGAAAAAAAATCCAGCTTCAGTAAAAAAGTAAGAATAACAAAAACTAGAAAAATTGTAAAAATTTTAACAATTTACACTGTAGATAAAATAATTTGGAAGGCAAAAACAAAACTGCTGGATAACCTGTAGCTCCTTTTCCTTCATGTCAAGCTCTCTTCTCTTTTTATTTAGGGTATCCATATGTTCTTTCTGTTTATCTTCATAATGCTGCTTTCCTCGTTTCTGGCTATCCACTTCAGAGTCAGCAAGATTTAATTCATCCTGTTTTAATAAAGGCAAAACAATCTATAAAGAAAGGATCAAAGCAGCAGCGTGGATGTGGTGGAGCTTTGGGGAATAGATAGGAAACAACATGGTGGATAAGTGCCTGCTGTACTTTTCAGTGAGAAAAAGCATTCACTGGCCAAGAGGTCGAGAATCATTAACAACCGCCCCAGACAACACTGACCCAGAGGACACACCCACCCGCAAGTACACTGTATCTGGCAGCTGATAACTTATATATCATGGTGGGAGGATTAGGAATTCAATTACTTTGTTAGATAAGCACCTTGGTTTTGTGACTGACAGTTAGTGTGACATTCTGAGGAGGGGGGGGGAACTTCCTGCTAGTACTTGATTAAAAACAGGTTTACCAAAGGACACAGCTCCTATCTTTCAATGATTTGAAGCCAGGCAAACAGCTAAGATAGAAAATTCTTACTGTCTTTTATTGAACTTACTGAACTCCCAAGTCCAGTAGCTTGTTAGCTACTAAGCACAGAGAATTCAAACATCGAACTCAGAGCACAAAAAAATACACTGTAAGCAGAGAGAAGCAGCTCAGGGGTACAGTGCTTACACAGCACACAGAAAGCCCTGAGTTTGTCCTAGCCACACATCAAAGCAGAAACGGGAACGAATGAAACAAGCCCAAACACAGCTTGCTCTTCACTCTTTCCTAAGTCTCCTGAGTGCATAACTTATCTGTTACTCTTTCTTCTCCGCTTTAGTTCATCGTGACTGTGCTAGGTGACCCTATTCAATTCATTGTCAGCCTAAGATTTTAAATGTTACGCACTTTTATTGTTGGCACTGCTGCAATTCTTGAGACCAAATTCTATTTTACATATTCTTTAAGTTTTGAGATTTACTAGTTTCATTCCTTATTTTAAAACAGAATACTAACTTTGTCTTTTTTACATTCTTGGGGTTTTTGTATGTTAATGCTTATTTTCTCTAGGACCTGTTTTCTTATTTAGTAAATATTATCTTTTGTTTTTCTTATACTTTAATGCTTAAATTGTACAACCCTAATAATTTATTTACCAATGAATTGTCCTTTATCAATAAAATTTCAAATTCTGAAAATAAAGAATTACTCATAGAAATGGCATTGACAATAAGATACAGGATAGCAAACCTATCAAACATGGCTTAAAATTCAGTTTAATTTATTTATTTATAATTAGCTAATCAATTTATAATTAATTAATTTAATTCAGCTCATTTTATTCCCCAAATCTAGTCATAAATAGTACATGCTAAAAATAAAGTCAAAGAAAATCAGTCCACTGCCATGACTTTAACCCTACCACTCAGGAGGTGGACTGATGTCTTAGTTCAAAGCCATCCAAGTTTATATAGAGAGACTTTCTCTCAAAACACATCAAAGGAATCAGCCTCAAATTTACTGCAATGTGTTGATAATTGGGTTAAGTAACATTTTACTTCAAACTGCCTTTCACAGCTGCTAAACCATGAATAACTAAAGGAAAGATGGGAAGATTCAGGCGGGGACAAAAACAACAGGCATTCAAAGACACCCCCTATTTCTGCTGCTTCTGGTGGATAAACAAGCAGTTAAGGTTATGATCTCATTATATATTCTTTTAAAAACATGAGCAGACTATTTTCTATTAATTGACCTAATTCAAGAATTTATGTCTATATTTATATCTGACCAGTAAGGATCTTTAAGGCAAACTACAATGAGTTTGTTGAATAAGCTCTAGCATAAAAGACATAGAAGACAGAATAACAATTATGTAATACCTTAAGTGGATCTGCTAGCTCTGATAGCTGGTTAATCTTCAATTTAATTGTATCATACTTGTTTTCTGCTTCAATTTTTAGAGTTTTAAGATTCTCCATGTTTTCTTTTTGTTGCTCCATATTTTTCTCCACCATTTGCATTTTTATTTTATTTTCCTCCGCTTCATCTTCCTGATAACATTTTAAATATATAGAGTTAAATTAAATACAAGTTATCCAAAAGAAAAAGAATTATAGACAATTCTGAAGAAAGAAAAACAGCAAAAATCAGAGCTAAGATAAACAAACAAGCAAAGTATTTGCATATTCCAAATGGGAATTCAAAACGTAAAACAAAAAGGATCAAAAGAAGGAATGCCATTTGGCAGTCAAGTAAAAAAAATATTCAGCCTGAAAGTACAATCAAAAGCTATCACATTATCATGATACACTTAGTGTATATCAGTATGTATTTTGTGACAATGGGATAGCGGTTAAGTAAAAGACGGTGAAGACATAGCCTATGTCTTTAAGGTAGTTTATCAATAAAGATAAAGCAGGAACATGACTACTAACAAAACTCAACAGCCAAAAGCTGTGCGGCACAGAAACCGTCGGGTTCTGCCCACGGCTTACGACAGGTGACAGATACAGTGCCACTCACTTAGGTAGGACATGAATTATTTGCCTAGTCTGTTGCATTCCAAAAAAAGTTGAATAGAATGTCGCAGATGCCTAAAAAATTAAAATACAGAAAAAAATTTTAAAAATTAAGGTAGAACATAAACCTGGAAATGAAATACAGAAAAATCAACTCTGTCTGACTGAAAACACAGTCAGTCCTGATCTCTCAGTCCTTGCAGAGAAACTAACATTTACCTATGTGGCACAAGGAAAGTCTCATACACAGAATGGAGAATTCCAGAGCCATACTTCAGATGAAATCTAGTATGTCTGTGAAGGGCAATGGCAATCATAGAATAGCTACAATTAAAGGATCTTCTTAAAAGTGAGACTTGTGAACAAGCCACTAAGCTAAGTAAGTTACTGTTTTATTCTTTAACATTTAAATTGAAGAAAAGTATTTTACCAAGGTTGCAATATCTACAGATTGGTGTTCTTCTATATTCTCAAGTTCCCGAATTTCAGAAATATTTTTTCTTATTTTCATCTAAAAAAGAAAAGTATATAGAATTTAAAAAAACAAAAATCCTTGAAAGAATAATGAAAGCACCAGGATCTACTATGCATGTAACCCGGCAGCATGCAGCGGCTGACAAGAGGGATGCGCCATTGTTAAACGAACCGAAGGAGACACACGCGTGTGCGCTCCGCCTCCATCGTCTTACTACTGATCCCCTTCCACACAGAGGACAGAAGAAAGCTACTTCAGGACTCAAAATCATCACACTGTTGAGTCGGGAAGAGCAAATGCTTTTCTAAAATATCCAATTGTTTTCAATTATTGAAAGATTACTATAAAAATCCAGTGTTTCCCAAGGAGCCAAATAATCCCCGGGAGGTCTTGAAGTCCATGTAGTCACTTATTTTAAGAAAAGCACTGTAATGTTGTCCACCATTTTTACTAATCTTTTCCCTTAAATTACAGGTAGCTTTTAACTGTACCTAACATTATCAAGAAACAAAACTTTGTTAACTTTCAAAAAAATGTAAAGTACTGACAGATACAACACACATATGCTGGACAGTTTATGTCAACCTGACACAAGCTAGGGTCATCTGAAGAAGAAATGTTAATTTACCCCACCCAACTAGCCTGCAGGCTAATCTGTAGTACAGTGTCTTGATTGGTGACTGATATGGAAGAACCCTGCTAACTGTGGGCAGGGCTACCCTCACTGGTGGTTGTGGGTGCTCTTAGAAAACAGGCTGAACAAGTCTCGAAGAGAAAGCTAGTAAGCAGCATTCCTCCATGGCTTCTGCATCAGCTTCTGCCTCTAATTCTTGTCTTGTGTTTCTACCCTGACTTCCTTAACGATGGACTCTGATGTGGAACTTTAAGCTTGAAACAAACCTTTCCTCCCCTAGTTGCTTTTGATCATGATGCTTTATCACAGCAATAGAAACAAACCCTAATTAATATAACACATAAATGAAAGTTCTTTTAAAGATTGGCTTGAAGTCAAAATATCTGAGATGAATGACAAAATTATATAATTAACTCTGAAATGTTAAGTTGGAAAACCAAAGGCTATTAGTTTTTTACCTTTATTTCTTTATAATGTAGTTGGCACCTTTTAAGAAGTTCTTCATTGCGTTTAATATCTTTCTCAAGAGCAGACAGACGGTGCTGAAGGTTCATTATGTGGCCCTTTTTATTTTCAATCTCAGTTTCCAAGTCACTTGATAGAGAAGATAAAAAAATACTTTAATTCTCAGATATCTTGCTCCTTTACAACAAGAAAAGTTTATTTGTAGGAACTTATTTACAAAACGCTATTCCATTAAAGCAGTTCTCTAATCCTATCAAATTAAGAAGTTATTATTAGTGAAAACTAGCAAAAATGTCAAAAGATCATCCAAAGAACTTTTACTTTATTTGATTATCAAGTGTTGTAATATGAATTCTATGCTCTAGGAATTATGCATGGAGTTAGGTGGAAGCAGAAACAGGATAAAGATTCAATCCCTCAATGAGAAGCTAGACTATACTGCAACATTAAATATGAACAGGACGAGATACTTTGCCTCACAACTATAGAAAAACAAATGTGGTCGGGGAAGAATGTTTACCAGCTAGGGCAGGGGGGTTGGGGTGGGGGGATAAGGCACACACACACACACACACACACACACACACACACACACACACACACACACAGAGTGGTAAGAGGAGTTTTAAAAAATAGCATAACAATTTTTGTTTAAGAAATAATGCTAATATATATGGAATAGAAGGAAAAGAAGACAAAGATAGAAAAACCACAAAGGGTTTCTGCAGCAGTCCAGCAAATGCTACAGTGTTCTGCCTTACTAATTTACACATGGACAAAGAACATTTGTTACCTCATGAGCTATGTATACAAGTTGCTTGACTCAGATCAATGTATTATCAGTCTCTAATTTTGCACTGTAGTTTGCTGGTTTCCACAGCACTGTTCATGAATAAATTACCCACTCTCTCTTAGCACATTTGGCAAGCACTAAATACTTGTTTGAAGGAACAAATGAAAGAAAATTCTAAAGTATACTACTTCAGTAATGTCTATCAAATTGTTTACCATGAAGTTCAATTTAAAACACATACTTGTACATATACAATCACTCTAAGAGTCTGTTTACACATCATACATACTTCCCTAACAGGAGACTGATCGCCTTGAGATGAAAAACTAAGCCAAGTGCTACAACATCCATTTGGTGAGTTGTTTTTTCCACCATCTTTTTTCTACCGCTATCAAGAAATCTTAAATTTCCAAAACCTTGAAATAACTTCATGCTACTTTTCAATTCAATATCTGAAAATGAGAAACCTCAACAAACTCCTCATTTTCTTCCACATGTAAGTTACTTAGAATCCTTTTATTTTGGCCCACTTTTTTAGATGACCCCTCTTCTCTTCCTTCCTTTCCTCTGGAGTGGTGCTGGAGGATGACTCTGGGACCACATGCATGGTAGGCAGTACGCTACTCCACTAACGATCCTTTCTCCTCAGGACAGCAGCAGCAGCAGTCCTTTATCTGAAATTCATTCATCCTGAATACACCCTCAGTCATTAACTCATGCCGAAGCCATCAATTCACCAAGTGGCATTAGTTTAGTTGGAAAAGCATGCTATAGTATCAAAAACTGTTTTCTGTAAACCCCTGTCTATAATTAGGACATGATTTTTATATTATTTTTTCAGGTTCTCAATTTGTCTTCTCTATCAGCTCTATTTCTCCCAGGCCAGTATTTTAATTATATCAACTGACCTTCTTTCTTGCACTCTCAAACAATGTACCTCTATAAATAAGATAGATAAGGAAGTCTGTGTCTGAAAGTAGCCTAGCATGCTGGACTCTTGTTAATTTAAAAAAATAAAATAAAATTATTGTAACTCGATGGTGAGCAGTGATACAGCTCCTGTACAATCTTTATTGCTTCAACATGAAATGCTACAAATGCATAATCTCTCCTTTTGCATAAGTCTCCTCTGTACAGCTCCAATTTCAGTATACATGCTGCCCAAGCAAGCGCTAGTTCACATGCTTAGTGCAGAGCATCCTTACAGCTTGAGGACAGGTTACAGAGTGCAGAAGGACATCTAATGTGTAGAAGAACTGTTAAGAACATTTTATTTTATGCATTTGGTCCTAAATACTGTTGTCAAAGTAAGTGCTGAATTCCATATCTAGTTAAAGACATTTTTAAGACCAAACACTAAATAAATAAATTACAGAAAATGGAACCCGAAGTGGACAGTGGGAATAAAATAGTGAAGCACTGAATTCAAACCTTATTTCAGAATCCACATCTCTGCTTAGAAACTTGGGTCTTGTACTTTCAGATGAATAATAACGTCCTGCAAAAACTTGATCACCGTCGGCAGTAAAAGCTTCTCTACAATTTTTGGGTGGCTTTTGGGACTGCATGACTGCACGAGCTACAGAATTATTCTAGAATAAAAAAGTATATATTTTTTAAAACACTACCATTTCTGATTGGTGCACATAAAACTTTTACCCACTGGTAAGAAAATTCAAGTATTTTTATTTAAACATTGAAATAATTCCCATAATAATGTATTTATGAAATACTTTATAAACAACTAAAACTGACAACGGTTCCATTTGGAAACAAACTGCACAAACCAACTAATGCTATATTATCCTATAGATTCTTCCATGATGAGATAGGAGTATAACAGTGAAACGTATCTATGAAAAAAATAAGCTATGAAGATTATTAAATGGCAAGTATATGAACCACTGGCCTTACTTTGATCAGCAGCACTGTCTCTATGCTCCGCATGTCAATCAGACTGTTTGCAACAACAGCATTGTCTATTTCTAAAGCTGTCAGAACAGTTGGAAACTCTGGATGGTATGCAGCTCTAGGAGACAGAGGGGGAGGGCAACTCAACAAACTTTAAACACAAGCAAATTTCACACATATAAAAAGCAAAATGTGTAATTTAATGGGTAAGTAGACAATAAAGAATATAAAATATCTGATATTTGAACACTTAACCTTTAAGGTTTATTTGCTGAACAATTACATTAAATCAGAGTTAAGACACTGTTTTAAGCACATAGAAATATGAGCTCATATAATCTCTTAACAACCACTATAACATACTCTATCCTGCTTTTTCTGATGAGGATGATTCAGGGAGTGTAACAAGTTCCCTAATATCATAAAGACAGTTAAGTGGCCAGTAGAATTTAAAGTAGGCAATAGATATTTAAACCCAAACTCACAACCATCATGTTCAAAACTGATTATAGTAGTTGCACTGTTAAAATTTCTAAGTCATTTCTCCTATAACTATACACAAACATAAAGGCTAGTTAATTAAGACACATCTTAAATAGCTCAATAGTTATTTCACTGAGTAACGACAAAGGGGATGGCTCAGCAAGAAGGCTTGATCTGCATGTATGAAGCTCAGTTCAGATGCTCAGTATCCACATAAAAAGCTGGACAGAGCTGTAAAACCCACCACTGAAGCAAGCAGGTCATGAGAGCTTGCTAACCAACAATCCTTTCCTAAATGAATAAAGCACATCTTAAGTAACTGATACAGGCAATATTCTAATAGTTCTGATCTTTTTTACATTGAAACATATCATTGTTATATTAATATTTCAACCACAGTTTACAAAGTTCTTCACACACATATACACAAGTCTCCTTCAGAACACTTAAGTCAGCTCAACATTATTAGACCTACTCAAGGCTCTTAGCAATAGCCAGTCAACCATAAAAATACCACAATTCAAATCCTTCCAGGGATTCAATAACTTTGTACTTTAGCACCTTATACTTGATACCAACTAAACCACTGACTGTGTCATCAACCAGACCTGTTTTAGGAAACTGTAATTTCTATAATTTCTGTCTCACCAAAATTTTTCCTCCTAGGTTAAGCCTGTTAAGCCTGAAGACTTCATAAAGCCAGTTCTACATTTTCTTAGACCACACTTTGTACTAATTTCTCGAGTATCTTCAACTGCTTCTCTCCTCCTATCACACCTACACATTGAAAACTTACCTCCTTTAGTTGTAATAAAAATAGACGTTCTTACTGACATCTATAAAGAAGTATTATTAATAAAAAAAAATCCTGCAGCTACTATAGACTTTGTATTTTTAGTGGAGTATCATTCAAATTCCTCCGTGATTCTCAGCAGCTAGTTTAAACTTTCTAATAGCATAATTTCCAGGCCTCCTACGCAACTCCCAAGGCCCTCAGAACTCACCTACCTCTCAGGAAACTTCAAATATACTGCGCAAACTTAGCTCAGCTTTATATCCTTTCACAGTAAATCAGACTTTATTTTGCTAAGTCTCTGTTAACACAGTCTGGAAAACCACATAATAGTTTGGCAGTGACAAGGATTTCCCTTCACCAAGGGCTCCCATGGCAGGTCATACAGCAAGCAGTCCGTACAACAGGACTATTCAGGACTATTTTCTGGTCCCAAAATGAATGAACAAGGGCTAGAGAGAAGGCTCAGTGGTGAAGAGTGCTTGCCATTCTTACAGAGGACCCCAGCATGAAATCAAGTGGCTCAAAACTGTCTTTAACTCCAGCTCTGGGGAATCAAGCTCCCTTTTCTGGCACTATTATTCACTTGTACAAACCAAGACCCCTACTTAATGATAGTTTAAAAAACGAAATAAATCTTTAATAAAAACAAGCAACAGCAGGTTCATGGAGGCATCATCCTCCCTCGTGTAACTTTAAAGAACATCTTCCTATTTCCCCATATGGCACCCACCAGCCATGCAGGTCACCAGTCCATTAGGTCATTTTCAACATAAGAAATTGCAATTAAGCGTTTCTGTCCTTAGACAAACTCATTAGTTAAAAGGCTAGTCATTTATCACCTCTTCTGTCTTACCTAACATAACTTAATGATTCCCTCATTTGAACTAACCTATATCCTATATTTTATGATCCATTTTACTAATGCTTAGTAAATACAAAGGTAATTAAGTGTCTCTACACAAATTTACTCAGAAAAGAATGAGGTAGTATGAGACTTACAAAATAATCAGAAATAGTATTATTTTGACAAAAGTGAAGATGGAAAGAAAATTTTAAAATGCAATCTTGGACTCTTATTTATTTTATTTCACCTTTTTCTTTTTTGTTTTAATTTTGCAGTGGGTTTTTAGGTCCTACATTCAAAATATCTCTTGAGTAATTGGAACTATAGGCATACACCACTGTGCCAAGCTCACATACCTCTCTCTGTATAAAGTGGACTGGTCAGCTAGAGATAATAAGAATTTTAGATATCATCCCCTTTAGAAGAAAACAGTTCTGCAAGCATCCTATGAAACATCTTTTCAACCACACACACAAGTAAGCAAAACCAGAGACAGTATTTATCTGATTACCTGAGTCTCACATCATATACCTCATTCCGAAATTCCGAAACGATTATCTGTGGTCGAGAGGTCCCTGGTGGATAAAACTTTTTCATCAATGACTGAAGTACTCTTTCATCAGCATGATTATGGCAGCAATAGGCTTGCAGAAGTCCTTTTAAGCAAGACTCAATGGCTAATGCAAGTTCAGGGTCCCGTAGATGAATGCAAGCACCTAAAAGTGATCCCCCACAAAAAGATCACAAGATTTATAAACACTTAAGTAATACTGTCCTACAGAGAGATCACTCCCTAGAAAAACTCGACCAAAAAGTTTCTAAACCCTAAATAGAAACAAATAAAAATAAATGAGCAGGGATTTGGAACTAAGAGGACTGGACTGGAAACCACATTGTCTGAAGTAACAAGTGAGAAGGAAGTCTTGTTATAGAGAGTACATGAGTCGGAGAGTAGAGCTGCTTTTGTTCTGTTTCCTATGGCTTCATGTCTACAGGTTACAATCTTTCCCTAAATTCTTTCTCTTCTGTTTTAGACTTTAAAAGGAAAGGAAAGGTAGGTATTTAAAGTGACTTTCTCATTATGTTTAAATATGTGAGCCAGGAGTGATAACACATCCTGTAACTGAGGCACTCAGGATGCTGACACAGGAGGATTGGGATTAAGAGTTCTCGACTAGATAAAAGACTCTTGTCCCTCCTACCCCGCTGACAAAACCCCTTAGTGTAATTAAAGCTTATACATACCTAGACAGCTAGCTTAAATACAATACTTCCTAGAACTAAGAATATATATTGATGGTATTCTCAGAAGTAGTGGGAAATACCTAAAGGGCCAATAGGTTTATGGGTAAACTGTCTCCGTCTGTAAGCATCATCTATTGCTTCCAGAAGAGCTGGAACATGAGGACCAAATCTTTTTAGTCGATCAGTTTTACTATCTTTCAGTTCTTTCAATTGTCTCTGATTATAGTTGAGTGTATGTCTCACTTCTACATCTTCTCTCCTAAAATATAAAAATATAAACACATTATGTGCTAAATTATACACAAATATTAGGGCTTTGTCCAAAATAGTTCCATGTTAACCAATAATCTTGCTATGCTAAAAATGGGATTTTTATTTATAAATAAATGAGTTACCAAACAGTAGCCAGCAGTTCTCAAATTCACATAAAAAGTGATGCAACAATAATGGACTGGGAATCCCACGTTGCTGAAATGTAAGTCTTAGAAACATACTTTTACTACCTCTTTATCATTTCCAGTGTGGTGGCACAGGCCTTGAGTTGCAGCACTTGGGAGGCTGGTGTACCTGAGTTAGAGGTCAAGCTGTTCTATGCTGTGCTTTCCAGGTCAGTCAGGATTACACAATGAGACCCTGACTCAAATCAAGTTCAAAGGGATCTTTTTTACTATCACAAAAAAAGTTCTCTCCCCTTATATAAGGGACAAACTTACTTAATTCGGACGTGTTCTTGTTTGTCCTTTTCTATGGCTTGCTCGAACTGTTCAACCTCCTGATTGACTGTATTTTCCTGATCCTGTAAGGCCTTTACTTTCTCTTTTAACCAGCAGATCCTTTTTTGCCTTTCCAATCGCTCTGGTTCTAATGACTGGTCGGTACTAAGGAGAGTAATAAAACAAACAAAAAAAATGTTAAATAAAAACAAAAGATTTAAAAAGCATAAGCTACTGTAAACAGTTTTCATTAAAATCAACACAAAGATGCACCACTCCACAGTGCCTAATTATTACAGTGAGGTGACTATGGAAATTCCATTTTATTGTACTACCTTTTCTTCAGCTCTTCAATTCTTTTACAAAGCTGTTCACCATCTTTTTTTAATGCTTTATATTCATTTAGGGAACGATTATATAAAACCTAACAAAAAACATTAAACACATTTTAGTAACATGTAGAAATACACATTCCATCAAAGCACACCCATAACCATTTGAAACATGTTTTAATGAGTGAATGGAGCATATTTTGATCTGGATAAAAAGACACTAATTTAAAAAACAAATTAATAGACCTGGTGTTGGCGAGGCTCACCTTTAATCCCAAGAGGCACTGCATCTTTAGCTGAATTGTAACCCCACATGACATCATGCAAAAAAACTACCCTGGTCCATAGATGGAGCTCTAAAACAGCCAAGTCTACACAGCACACAGAACCTGTCTAGGTGGTGTTGGCAGGGAGGGGTGACAAGGAGAAGCTAACACAACAGTCATGATGTTTAATAGAGCATTTACTACTCAAATTTAGAAGATTCCTCCCACCTCGGCATCATTAAAGGCTCTTGTCCTTGCAATGACATCTGTTTTCAAGGCCATACATTCTGGTGCTCGTGCATTTGTCTCTTCACTAATTTTTTCTAGTTTATCTTGTATATCTTTGTATTTTTTTTCTGCATCATTAAGTCTGACCTTTAAGGGAAAAAAAATTACTGTATTTTCCATTAATGCAAAGAAAAGGATAAAACTTATCAACAGTTCACATTGCAATAAAATTAATTTTACCAAAGATATCAGGTCTGGGTTTAAGTGAGATTGCTCAACAGGTAGGGCACCCGATGCCAATTCTGACACCAAAGTTCAGCCTGAGAATGAATGTGTTGAAGTGAACTGACTCTGTAGTTGTCCTCTGATCCCTTGGCATGATGCAAGGCATCTGTGGATGCCATAAATATGTGTTTACACACGGTCACATACACACATAACAAGTAAGTGAATGAGATGAAGCCTTTAAAGTTAAAGCAAAAAGATATTAGGCAATCAAACCGATGGCTCAGGAGTGAAGAACACTTACTGTTCTTACGGAAGGCCCAGTTCAATTCCCAGCGGCCATAACTCAAAACCATCTGCAACTTCAGTTCAAAGGGATCTATTTCATCTGGCCTCCATGGGCACCAGCCATGTGGTTCAGACACACATGCAGGTGAAACACTCATAACAAATAAATTTGATAATTAAAAAAAAAAATGAATGGTAGGAAGGATATATTATCACTATAAGAGAGTCCTTACCCTCTACAACTTTATAATTTATTACAGAAATGCTAGGGGTTGGGGATTTAGCTCAGTGGTAGAGCGCTTGCCTAGGAAGCGCAAGGCCCTGGGTTCGGTCCCCAGCTCCGAAAAAAAGAACCAAAAAAGAAAAAAAAAAAAAAAGAAATGCTAAATGTTTACACAGAAGCAAGCCCTACAGCTTTCTTCACAACTGCTGGCTTTTGAAAACGAGGTGAGCATCTATTACTCAACTTGGGCTTTATTATTCAACTAGAAAATACCTCTGAAGAACGTACTTAAGGACTTCTACCACAAGCTGAGAAGTAAGGCCATGAGGATAAACAGACTTGGGAGAAAATTTTGGACTACTATGTCAGGAACAAAATTTGAGGTGTATGATGGTTTGTAAATGCTCCTCGGCTCAGAGAGTGGCACTATCAGAAGGTGTGGCCATGCTGAAATAGGTGTGCCACTGTGAGTGTGGGCTTTAGGACCCTCATTCTAGCTGCCTGGAAGTGAGTGTTCTGCTAGCAGCCTTCAGATGAAGATGCAGAACTCTCAGCTACTCTTGAACCAGGCTGCCTTCCTGGATGCTGCCATGTTCCTGCCTTGATGATTATGGACTAAACCTCTGAACCTGTACCCCAGCCCCAATTAAATGTTGTCCTTATAAGAGCTGTCTTGGTCATGGTGTCGTTCACAGCAGTAAAACCCTAACTAAGACAAGATAATTAGAGTAAGAAGGGTTGAACTTCCATTACCGGAAGAGGATGTGAGAAACATAGCCCAGGGATGGCCAAGCAAATGTACTATTCATTGCTACTATTTTTCCACATATGGATTAACAACAGAACCCTTAAAAGAAAGACATCTGTGGTCTTGAAGAAAGACAAGAAGCAGTAAGCTGGGGGAATATATTCTATACTACAATCATACTTGCTGTTAGAAATTCCTTAAGTAAAGGTGAATAAGATACTGACATAAGTAATCCACACTGACATACAAAGTAAATGAGGAAGGGCCACTTTATAAAGCATTGCTTCTTCAACTGGATTGCAACCACACATGACATCATGTAAATGAAATGCTGAAATCCCAAAAACTGTGATAACAGCAAAATGCTCCTGAATGACAAAAACTTAAAAGAAAATCAAATATATAATGAATTCTAGGTGTTCCTGACAGTATCTGCCCATGCTGATCATGCAATGTCACTCTACACTTAGTTCTAAACACACAATACATGCGCTTTGTACTATACACACCATTACATCACATAACACCAATAAACCTGCCTAAAACACACCTCAACTTGGGTTTGAGAGTTTTATGTTATGAACCACCGTATTTTTGTTGTATATGTAGTTTTCTGTTCTTATTGCAACATAATGGCTTAAGACTTTTCACAACTTCCTAACAGCATTCCTAGTTTATATCAAATTACTGTATCTATGAATTATCATTGTGCTAGGATGTTGCTATTAAACTGTTCAAGTTCTGACTGCAGTTTCATAAAAACAAATCAAAATATTGATTAAAAAATTCCTCCTTAAAATACAAAACAAAAACAAAAAACAAACAAACAAACGAAAAAGAAAAACAAGTTCAGCAGTTGAGTATTCTTCCAGAGGTACTGAGTTCTATTCCTGGCAACCACATGGTGGCTCAAAACAATTTGTAATGAGATCCAACGCCTTCTCCTGGTGTATCTGAAGAAAGCACCAGTGTACTCATACATTAAAAAAAAAAAAAAATTCTCCTTGAGGTTAGAACAAAATTTCCAAAAGTTTCTGAAATAAGCCTAAAAGGCCTTTTGCTACTTCATACTGCATATGGATATTAAAAGTGGCATACTCAGCACCAAGATATCAAGATTATCAATAAACTCTGAAAAAACATTAAAGATGCTATATGTTCCACAGAATCAAATACTGAGCCAAGATTTAATCCTTTACATAAAAATGAACATGTATACCTATCTTATTAGTTACAAGTTTGCATTTAGTCGATGAGGTAAAATTATATGTTCATCAGAAAACTATTAAAATGAATTTCATTATCATTTAGTATCAGGTGATAAGGAGCCGGTAGTAGAAAAATTTTATTAAGCTCTACATATAAAGATCAAAGAAACTACAAGTTATACTTTGAGCATGAAAATGTAGGGAATCTTTACGTAGCAGTTACACAGCCTATGAATACACTGAAATCCACTAAACTACATTTTTAAACAAGTAAATTGCACAGTATATGAGTTGTATATCTATATCCTTCACAAGACTGCAAGACATGACCTGCAGACTAGTTTTAAATAAAAAAAAGTCTTCTGGAAATCTTCTAGAAACTTTTACATCCATGTGAAGGATTTCATGACTTTAAAATTTCAGATACAGTATTTTCTAATGACATTTTAAATCTCAGGTTAAAATCTGACAAGTTATCTAATACAAAATGTAGCAATAGGAAATACCTGACATGAAATCTAGATTCTGGGTCATTTTACTGTCTCCTGGAAGTTTTCAGTTCTAATGTCTTCAGATTACTAACACTCAACTTTAGTGCTATTCTACCTGACAGTTATTTCGGTACCTCTCCACTGCTCAGTGTTTCGACTTCTTAGCCAAGTCCCAGTGCCCACAAGCAGTCCAAGCCTCAGATAGGGCTACTCCAGCTAGATAAAATTCTGTTTCAAGTGACAGATGCAGTTGCCAAGCAGTGTTTGGAAAAGTACAGGTCTGGTACAAGTTCAACAGATTTGAGTACAGGTAATACAGATGGCTTGTAGGTCATAACCAGCCCCAGCAACCTCATGACTCAACTAACTGTATCTCTGAAGAGGAGGCCCTAAGTACCTGCTGCTCTTCCATTTTCCTGTCAAGTTTGGCAGCGCGTTCTTCTCCAATTTTGATATTATCTCGAATAGCATTCAACTGTTTTTCAATTTCATTGACCTGCAATGCAATTATATACCAATTATTACAACTACAGGAATGAAGTCCGTGACTTCTCTACATGAATACAGATGAACAAGAGTGAAAATTACCACAGCCCATGCCATTTCATGTTTCAAATACTCTAAATTCGTCTTCATTGTACTTAAACCAGCAATATTTTGAAAACGTTCCTCTTTCTCCAAGCACTGGCGCTTTAGCTCAGTAAGTCGCTTAAAAGGGGGGAAAAAAAGATAACTTTTTATTAACATCAGAAGGAAACATTTTGTGTATCATGTATTTAAAACAATGCCTAAACTGTTACTATACAAAAGTACTAGAAAATGACTTCATTAAAAAAAAATTTTTTTTGTACAATTGTGCTAAATACAATAATTCTGCTAAGCTGTGCACGATAAAAATGGTCAAATCTTAAGAGGAAACGATTGTTCAAGAAGTCCTCAAGCTTCCCTGTCATTTTCCTGCTTAATTTCCTATCTATATATCCATATCACTAAATTCCTCTCAAAAGGCTAAACAAGCCTGATCTTCCAAACCAAGCATAACAAGTATCCAGAAACTATTCCAGATACTGGAAAGAGAAGAAATTATTCCCTGAAATCAAATGAGTCCTAATTCTCTTTTAATAATAAATGAAACAAATACAAAGTATCCCATCATTAGAACAGGTTATTAGATGGCTTGTAGACCTCACATTCTCTACACCTATGTGGATGGTCCTGTTCATTCTCATCTGTACCCAACCTGGCCTTACCACTACAAATTTGCTTTGATTCCCTATCCAATTATGTTCCTGTTCCTAAGATCATTTCAATCTATCCCAAAATCCTTCCCAACGTACACACACTGCCTCCTTGTTTCCTTTGCCTTCAGAGGCTGTGCAATTCAGCACATGGAAAAGCTCAGCAACTGTCAGCACCGTTACTTTCAAATCTACAGAAGTCATCTGCAGTGACTGGCAGAAGAAAGGTGGCCTGTTTATCGAAAAGGTCTAGTCTCTATCCACTCCCCGCTTTGGAGCCTAAAGTCTCACTTCTCTTTCACACTTACAAACAAAACCACTATTCTCTATCTGTGGGCACTACTTTCCACTTCTACAATTATTTCCTTTCTCGCCAAGTTTCATGAAAACTATCTGTATCCGTTCCATTTCCTATCTCTACAAATTTGGCTCCTGTTTTTCTCACTTCTGAAACCTACCCTGCCACAGACATCAGTGAAGACTTTGCAACTTAATAGTGACAGGTTCTGTCGACGTTTACATCTCTCAACCCTGAGCACCTCCTTCTCAATTCTCTCTTCCCTTGCTTCTATGGCTCCCATGACTTCTCATGGTTCGGGGTTGCTCTGCCTTTCCTGTTCTCCTGAGTCATCTAAATAAAATATATTATATGTTTGGACTCAACAATGTCATCAAGAACAAATTTTGCTCCTATATTTCTAATTAATATAACCAACTTCTTCCTTGATAACTACCATTAAAGCCACTCAAAATGTTGTTTAAAAGAGAATGAAACAGGGTATGACTGATGGGAGTTAATTTAAAAATTCAAAGGTTCACCTGACAATAGTAGCATATAGCTTTACCTCTAATACTAGGAGGCAGAGGCAGGCAGATCTCTAAGTTTGAGACCACCCTGGTGTTCAGAGTTGAGTTCCAGGAATGCCAGCCCTGTCTTGAAAAACAAAATCAAAAACAAAACAAGGCAAAGATCTAAGCAATTAGCCTGATGACTAAAATGTTAAGGTATGGTATGACAGCAGCTAGCAAACCACTGGCCACTTACATGTTAGTATCTTGCTGATGTGATAAGCCATCATACTACAAGTGAATATTATGTTTAACATCAGCTTGTGGTTTGTACCCAATGTAATGTATTTATACATTTCAATCTATTTATAGTAAGAATCAGGGATGCCTTGCACAACCAATTAGTTATACATGAAGGGATATGATACAATATACTCTATCTTCTAGTTTAGTCTAAAAGGGGAACTAAGACATATACACACCCATTATTACAAAACAAAAATGAAGATATAAAATGCCTTAGTTGTAAAAATTAAATGTCATATACTTCAGTATGCTATAAAAAATGCCATTCATTAAATGAAGGCACAGATATATAAATAGGAATATAATTTTATGACACTTTTACCTTAAGCAATCTAGGAACGAACTCATCTCAAAAAGCTTTACAGTATTTACACACCTCTTCTCCCTGATTTATTTGCTCCTTTGTTCTTTCTTTCGTTTCCATAATATATGAATAATCTTCCTTCATCTGTTCCAGTTGGGTTGCTTTCATGAAGAACTATATCAACAAAAACAAAAATACAATTAGGATTTTGTAGGCTTATAGTGTAAAAGCAAAGAGAAAATTTGGCCCTCAAAACTCCCAAAACAGTTACACAAAAGGCATTAAATATGTAAGCACATACACATAAACCACCAAGAACAAATCTTTTAAAGTTTTAAATGGTTTAAAGTGTGTTAAGAGGTTATTATGTATGGGCCAATTGTCCATTTCAATGTATTTCCTTAAATATTATTTGAAAAAATAATAATGTATTATTTTAGAACAAAAATTCAAATTTAGGGACTAGAGAGATGGCTCAGCAGTTAAGAGCACTGACTGCCCTTCCAAGGGTCCTGAGTTCAATTCCCAGCAACCACATGGTGGCCCACAACCATCTGTAGTGGAATCCGATGCTCTCTTGTGGTGTATCTGAGGACAGCTACAGTGTACGTATATATATATAAGTTTAAAAAAAAAAAGATAAGCATAGTTCTTTATTTTTTTAAATTTGAGGGTTTTTTTAAAGGTTTTATTTATTTATTTGAGTACATTGTAGCTGTTTTCAGACACACCAGAAGAGGGCATCTGATTCCATTACAGAAGGTTGTGAGCCACCATGTGGTTGCTGGGAATTGAACTCAGGACCTCTGGAAGAGCAGTCAGTGCTCTTAACCACTGAGCCATCTCTCCAATCCCATACTTACATCTTACTTGGCAATTTAAATGTATTTTTACATTATTATTTTAAGTGGGAAAAAATCTCAATGCCCATTATATGAGCAAGTTTATATGTATGTGAAAGCACGACCTTAGGTTTATACTTAGTTTACAGTCTCTTACTTTGTATTTGTCTCCCTCATTTTTGGATTGTAAGAATTGCTTGCTCATCTCTTGTGTTAAAACGGAAACTGGATTATCCACCTGAAACAAATATTTTAATAAAGATATTAAAAAATATTCATTTTAATGCTTTAAACCAAACCAAATGATCAATCAAGAAAACTAAGCTGTAATCAAAGCATTAGTAATAATATAGCATTAAGACTAATACAAAAAACAGTTACACATTTTTAACACAGTAGTATTTCAAAACTGAACAATACCAAAAGATATTGCAGTCATATTCAGTATTCTACCACAGAACTTGTAAGCTCGAGAAGCCTCTTACCTGCTTTCTTAGATTTTTCAGGGGTCAGTGAAATGGTTTAGTGGCTAAAACATTTGCTATGTATGCAAATGAACTACAATTCAGACCCTCGGATGTAAAAAGTCAATCAGGAAGCAGCCAACTTTAACCCTAGCATTTGGGGAACAGAGACAAAGGCTCTCCAGGGTGAGCCTGCTAGGTAGACTAGCAGGAGGAGCTGGTAAGCTTCAGGTTCAATGACAAACACTGACTCAGTACAGTTGCAAGCAACTGAGGAGGACACCCAGTGTCAACTTTGGCCCTCCACAGAGAGCACTCACACACTTACGTTCATGCATACCACCCACACCCATTCCGTACACACACACCCACACCTGTACACACACTCACAAAGGGAAAAATAGGCTTCCCTTTCATACAGGTTACCATTCAATGTAACCGGCATCAAAGGACACATATGTAAATACTTAGCATGTGAGGTAGCCCTCCCGCATTCCTATCCGCCCCCCCGCCCCCCCCCCGGTATAGCCTTGGGCAACTTGGTGAGCTTTTACATTACACAAAAAAGTTCAACCCAGTTATCTGTGATCAGAACACTGATGGCAACTACTGTTTTTCTCACATCAGTGCTTTAAGATTTCTCAGGTCTTTAGAATTTTTTGAGGATAATAGAAAAACAAAAACAGTGGAAAACATATTATTTAACATTTGGAGCACAAGTCATTTTAAATAAGCCATAGCTTAAACAAAATTATGATTGACTACTAAAATATATAAAATAAACTTTCATTATTACCATTAAAAATGACAACTGTTGATTTTTAAGGTAAACCAGTGTTTTTAAAACACAGTACCTTTTAAGTAAAATTCTGGTGCTTTTTATTGCTTTTAAAAATGCTTACAGTTTAGTGTCGTGACGCTCATATTTAACTCCAGCACTTTGTGCTCGGCTTTTTTTTTTTTTTTTTTTTTTTTTTCTCTTTTGGGAGCTGAGGACCGAACCCAGGGCCTTGCGCTTGCTAGGCAAGCACTCTACCACTGAGCTAAATCCCCAACCCCAACTCCAGCACTTGGAAGAAGAGGCAGAAATAGGAGGATCTCAGCCTGATCTACATATCAAGTTCTGGGACAGCCAAAGTTACATATTCAGTCCTTATTTCAAAAAACAAAGGAAGGAAAAGAGGGAGAGCACAAGAAAAATGTTTTCCAATGCTTTCTTAGATCTTAATTTGAATTCTTGGGGGGGGGGTGTTTGCTTGTGTTTGGAGACAAGGTTTCTCTGTGTAACTCTGCCTGTGCTGGAACTCACTTTGTAGACCAGGCTAGCCTCGAATGCAGAGATCCATCTGCCTGCCTCTTCCCAAGTGCTGGAAGTAAAGGTGTGTACCACTATTGCCTGACTACGTGACCTTGAAAATAAGACCCAGTGTTACTGTCAAACACCTTGCCACCAACCCTGGATCAACAGCACTACCATAGGTCACGCCTCTTGAGTAGGTAGGAATTTTATGGCATAATTAAAATAAATTTTAACAAGATATTCTTGACTACACCTTGCCACCAACCCTGGATCAGCAGCACTACCATAGGTCACGCCTCTTGAGTAGGTAGGAATTTTATGGCATAATTAAAATAAATTTTAACAAGATATTCTTGACTATGCTAACAAAAACAATGCACTAAAAATATGAGTTGAATTAGCCAAATTTAAGGGGGTTCACTAAAAATAAAGTACATATTCTTTATCAGTTTACTCATGAAGCCATCTTATTTACTTATAAACATGCCAAATAAGATGATAGCTTCATTAATTAATCTGAAAAACAAATTTAGCAATTACCTGGATGTTAAAATGGTCAAGAATTGCGATCAGCTCTTCCTTCCTTGTAGAAACCACAGTGCCTGGTTATAAAAACACAAAGACCAGTCTCCTTGTAAAATGCAGGGAAAATACACAATTATCTACAAAATGCAAATACTGAGCACCTTTTGTCACGCCAATTTTACAAACAAAAAAATGCAGTAAATATATGTAGTATTAGAGTGACACATAAGTCCCTGTCCAAATAGAGAGGAAGGAAAAAGCCCACAGGCAGTCATGGTGCATATTTCTTCCCTAGGTTCCCAGCCTATACCTTCTTCCATAACTAACTTCCCCTCCTCCTTTGTGCCCTTTCCTACTTTCTGCTAGCTCTAAGCCGTAGACATCAAGGGGAAAAAAGGAAATCAATAGTTGAAAACAAAACGACACAGCTTACTTCACAAATTAGTTTTGTTAAACATGGTACTGACTTTATGCCCTATAGCAGCAACTACATATAATATATACACATACTTACGTGTGTGTGTGTGTGTGTGTGTGTGTGTGTGTGTGTGTGTGTGTGTGTGTGTGTGACTATTTTTACAACCAAGCAGGTTACAAAACAAGACCCCACAAGACTAGGAGGATACTGTAGGGACAATCACAAGAAGTCTCTGAACTATTTACTAACGTTTTGTAAGAAATAAGAAAACCAACAAACCTTTTTCACTTTTTAGTTTGTAAGATCGACTTCCATCCACGCTAATGTGTTGTTGCACAACTATGGAGTCACCATACACGTTTGCCCTGAAGGCATCATCTCCTCTGTTCCTTAATGTTATTGAGATATCTGCTGAGCTGAAACAACGAGGTTAACCAAATTACAGGATGGTACAATGCAAATACATTAGATTACCAAAACTTTTAAGTTCCCTAAGTAATCCGCCTAATGCTTCTGAAGATTAGCAAGGGTCTTAGTCTATCATTTTGTGTGTCTCTCTGTCAGAAACATTCTATACCTGACAGAAAAATAAAGTTGAGAACAATCATCAAAAATTGACTATGATGTGCAAATCAGCTTTGCACCGATATGGCTATGAGCCTATGGTCAGAGTGGAACTTGGAGGTCTGAATGAAAATGGCCCCCACCAGCTCGTGTTAGAACAGCTGGTACACATCAGCTTTGCTGTATACTCCCCCCCACTCCTCTCCTAGCAAGATATTAGCCACCTATCGGTCTACATCCCCAGTTCCAAAACTTGTGTAGAATATACATAAGGCTGTATGGAATAGTCATGTTCTCTTTTAAAATTCAAGTTCAGGAAAATAAGCCTGTACACATCAGTTAAGAAGTTTATGCATTAATGTGAATTATATAGTTTCCTTAGGGACATCTTAGTGACCCTTGGTCAACACTGGGGAAGCTGGGTGACAAATACAGCAGAAATACTGCATTATCTCTACAACACTTCTGCAAATCTAAAATAACTTCGAAATAATTTTTCTTAATTCAAATTTCAACATGACCAAGTCAAAAAATGATGGTTCGTTAGTTACAGCTTTGAGGTCTCAACAGAGAAACCCATATGGTGCAGAACACTGGTGAGACAATGAAGTCTGAAGAAAAAAGCAGGTGCACACAACAGAAGATTTAGGGAAGCGAACCTGACTGACAGGAAGAGTCATATACGCCAGTCACTGACTGAATCAGAGAGACAAGAGACAAAACCCCCTTTCTACACACATACCCAACCGAAAAACTAGTAAATGTTCACACACATAAACTCAGTGGCCAAGACAAGACAAAGAATAAGAAAGGAAACATAAACTCCACAGACGAAAGTCACATACTCAGTTACCATAAGAAGAGAATGAACATGACAGAACAAGACAGAACCAACCAAGAAAAGGGACTGGGGAGGTGGGAGAGGAGACTCAAAGAAGGAAGATCACACACAAATACAGCCAGACAGAAAGAAAATTAAGTCTGAAATAACATTTCATATTAAATTAATGGCCCCAAGTCTTTCACTTTGTAAACCTAGCCTCTCACTTCTCAGGTCCTGATCTACCTTCCTAGATAACTCACCGATCCTTTGTAATAAAGCAGTGGTCCTCAACCTGCCTAACGCTGTGACTCTTTAAGGCAGTTTCTCAGGTTTTAGTAATCCCCGACCATAAAATTATTTTCACTGCTATTTGCTGCTGAGATTTCTTCCATAAAAATAACAAATTTAAGTGGGTAATGCGTAGTATCAAGTAATCAAGCTATCTATCTGCTTAGAAGAAAAACAGGAAGCAGAAGGCCATGCTGGGAACAAGGGCAGGACAAAGGACTAACATACCAAATCCCTCCTGTGGATATACCACTGTGCAGGGTTCTAAAGCCTGCTCACTAGAGAATAAAAGCATCTACCTTAATATGAGGGTTTGTGCCTAGTCTTATTGCAACCTGACATACCATGTTTGGTTGATATTCCTGATACCTGCCCTTTTCTGAAGGAAAAATGGAGGAGGAGGAGTAGACCTGGGAAAGAGGGTATATGAGGAAGAGGGACTAGGTGGAAAGAGGGAGGAGAAACTTCTATAGGGAAGGAATTAAAAAAACAAAACAAAACAACCCTCAAACAGGAACCACTCACTCACTTCTGTCCAGCTTTCACAAAACCTTTTAAAGAGGATCCTCTGTTAGTAGCAACTGCTTTTCCACCAAGACCAACTATGAGTGCAGTGAGCACAGCACTCTTCCCACCTAAAAAAGCACATAACGAAAACTTCAGAGACAGAAAATGTTGACTTTATAACTATTTAAAAAAATCTGAGAATTTGTCTCAAACTCAAGTTCAAAGTTACAAATTCAATTATAATTTTCTTCCAGTGGTAAAGTGGCAAACTAAGGAAAGTTATGCATTAAGAACTACCTCACTACCACCAGTAGGAAAAACTCATACATTTCAGATACCAGATCTTTACACACAATATGAGAGGAGGAAAAGTGGTCAATGCTTTTCAACCTGAAACTCAATCTATATCATCAACTACATCAAACTACTAAATAAAACTACTAATTACACTTACATATGTAATGAATTTACATAATTTCCTATTACATTAATTTAATTGTGGCTACTACTTTCATGATAAATTTTGGGTACAATACTTAAAAATAGCTCTCAGGTATTAGACTCCACATGGGAAGGAACATTGTCTCCTTCCTCATATGATGCATTCTCAGAATCAACACATATACTCATTAAACACATTAGAGAAAAAACACTTTAAAAATCACATATTTTTAATTTTTTGACAGTTTTAACTTAATATTTTAAATTTTAATTGAATATTTTAACCTCTAATTTGAATATTTTCTAGCTCTTTTACGTTTAACTGTTTTGAAGTACAGTTCTTTTTATTCTAAAAGGTATAAAACACCAAAACTCCACTTTGAAAATCTCTTTTTTAAAAAAATATTTATTTATTATATATATATATATCATACAGCATTCTGCCTGCATGTGTGCTTGCAGACCAGAAGAGGGCATCAGATCCCATTACAGATGGTTGTGAGCCACATTGTAGTTGCTGGGAATTGAACTCAGGACTTCTGGAAGAGCAGTCAGCGCTCTTAACCACTAAGCCATATCTCCACCCCTAAAAATCTCTTAATTAACAGGTAATAGTATTTTCTGAATTTCATCATCCACCAATCAATTAACAACTATGTGTTATCCTCTATAACATACTACCAAATTAGCCAATATAAATTAATGATTACCTTGATTTAGTATTTGGAATGTCTTTCAAGTTCTTAGTTATCTTTTCCTTACTTGCCAGGTATAATGCTTTAGTTAATTCTCCTTTATTAAGATTTATAAAAGAAATCATTAAAACTCTTATAAAGAAATCATGATCCTTTCTTTACTTAGTATACTTTGCAAGCGCTTTGTAATAAATATCCCTTTCTCTATTCACTCTCTCCTGCCCAATTCTCTTCCTTCATCACCAAATGGCAAAGGCAACAATAATACAGAAAGGAACTGTGTAGTTACACACACCTAATTTCATTGCCTAGTATGTAGCTGGTCTGTCACAACAATCTGGTCCATTTCTACTCATCACTCACAAATTTTTAACTGGCTACCCTCTGACATCTGAGTAAAACTCTAAAATCTTTATCAAGTCTTTCAGATGCTCAACAGTACAGCATAGAATACAATTCTCTTATGTCATATCCTGTCCTTTCCAACCATGTACCATATGATAAAACGACCTAAGGTTAAGCCTTCTTCTCCATATATATCTTCTATCCTCTGAACACTTGAGAATGAGCCATCTGTGACTAGAGCATCTCAACTTCTTGACAAATAAGTCTTAAAGAATCTTTAAGTTTCATTCAAGTACCAGCACAGATTCTCCTCATAAGAACTTCATTAATCACAACAGTGGAATTGTTATTTCCAAGTTTGGATTTATAAGGCATTTCATTTGCACCCTAGCGAGTGTTTACACCAGGTTGCTGTGGTGCATTTCTATTGAGGAGACAAGAGGGCTCCTTAGCCTAGTACTTTCAGGTGAGTCTGAACTACATAACTTAGATTCTATCTTAAGAAAATGGAAGGGGTGGGGGCAGGGAGGGCGGTAGAAGGAAGGAATAATGGCAGCAAGACAAAATGAGACAGTGTGGTTAGTGACTTAGAGCATGTGTTGCTCTCGGACAGGACCCAGGTTCAGTTCCCAACACCTACATGGAGCTCACAATCATCTGTAACTTCAGTTCCAAGGGATTTAACCTCTGAAGGCAATGCATCCTGAGGCTCACATACATGCATGGCAGGCAAACACTCATACACATTTAAAAAAATCTAAAAGACAACAAAAAATAGGAAATGTTTATATCTTAAATATCACACTTAAGATTAATTCAGTATTTTCTTAAACTGCAAATTGAATAAATCCTGGGAAGCCATAAAGGATAGACCTAAATATCTATTAGCATTAATAGTCAGCTACCTGAAAAAGCTCATGCACTGTCCTCACAACACAGAGTATAAAGAGGGCAAAGGCACTTACTTCCATTATTGCCAACCACAAAGTTGACATTAGAACCAAACTTAAAAGGTCCAAGCATTGAATGGCACATGAAATTTCTTAGCTGAATACTCTCAATTATTCCAACTTCTGCTGCAGTCTATTAACAATAAAGGAATTAAAAAAAAAATCAATCATTCTAATACACTCATTACTAATACCCAAGCATCTAACAGATCAGTAGTATTTATTAATGAAGTAATATCACATGTGCAATAGTAATTTTAATGACCAACATTAAATAAAGTGAGAATTTTCTTTAGGATAACACTAATTCTATAGTCTTTAAAAGATCTAGCAAATATATCACAAGCATTTTCATAACATTGGCAAAAATATCACTACTACTGGTCAAATACTTTTTGCTACAGAGTCTGTCCTTTGCACTGTAGAACGTTAAGCAGAATCCTACATCTCTTTTCTACACAATAGATGCTGGTAGCATGCATCTGTCTTCCAGTTGTGTAGGAACCAAAAAATATATTCAGTTGTTGTTCAATACTGTGGGAGGCAGAGAACAACACCTCCACTTCCCTGAGAAGTACTGGTGGAGTATAACTATAAAGTACAAAACTGTTTTTAGAATATTTCTGAAAGAGGACTACTATCTGGCCATGGTCTGAACATGGAATCCCATAATATGGCATTCCATTTCCATAACAGAATCTAAACAGTACTGTGCATATGCTTTTCTTTCTGGCATTCTGTTTCAGCCACTTACAAGAGCTGAATGAGCTCAAGTAATATAAAAAGAATGTGAGATTTCCAAGCCGGGAGGTGGGGGTAAAGGCCTTTGAACTTGGGAGGCAAAGGCAGGCAGAGCTATGAGTTTGAGGCCAGACTGTCTCAGAACAGACAAAGGATACACCTAGAAACCCTGTGTTTGTATCAAACAAAACAAAACAAAAAACAAAAGGTAGGATTCCCAAATTTGTAAAGCAGAAAAAAAACCTCCCATATTATAAGATGTCAGAATTAAGTTTATAAATGGTTTAATCAGTATGTGACTAGTAACACTCACCTGACTTCATAGATATTAAGTACCAGAATAAACAACCATATTTTGCTAGTCCTTATAATTTTAGAGGGTACTCTAATGTGATCAGCACTTTTTATGGGTTCTTTACAAAGTCTATCTCAATTGTAGCCATATATCTCATCAAAAAGGAGAAATATTTACATCACTGCATGATTAGAATATCAGGTATAATTCATGAATTTTTAAAAAATATTTTTACTTTAAGATAATTGCAGTCACATGCAATTATTAAGAAAACAGACCCTATGTACTCTCCACTCAGCTTCTACTAATGGTAAAATTTCAAGAAAGCATAGTATCTCGAGCAAGACACTTTCACGGACAATCTAGACAGACACACCATGTTTTCCTGCATGCGATCTCTCACGTTGTATGGGATCATAAGTATGATAACATCCCTTTCAACCCACCACAACCACTTGCCCACTTATCTGTTCTTTACTTCTCTGAAAGTTATTATGAGAATGCCGAATAAATAAGCATATGCAAAACATCACCTTTGGGGTTGCTCTTTTTCATTTGGCTCAATTGTCCACTGTGGCCTCTGTCAGGCTCTGACTTTCTGTCACTGCTAAGCAGTATTTCATGAAACAGATTACCATAGGATAGTCACCAAATCACATGTGGATTTATTTTTAATTTAACTGTCTGTAAATAAAGCTATTAAAAATATTCTATGCTTTGTACTAAGAGAAACAAACTTCTTCATAGTGGTAACAATTTACATTCCCATCAGCAATATATAAATGATTCACTTCTCTTCATTCTTGCCATCTAGTGATATCACCATTTCATACTTTATCATTTCGTTGAGTATATACTGCTATCTCAGATAAAAGTGTGAAGGACAATTACATGCTCTTACTCTTTTAAAACAGTTTATAGGGTCAAGCCAGTAATCACCGCTTCTATTCATGACATTGACAATTTATGTCTTTTCTTTTACCTTTGCTGGTCTTACTACAGGTTTGCCAATTTTATTTGAAGACAGTTATTTCTTCCATTATTTTCTTTAATTTTTGTAATTATTAACACAAACTTCCATATCAGATGCTATTTTTACCCAGCTCTCTAAAACTTCTACTGCTTCCTCCTAACTACAAATTATTTTAAAATGTGACATATAAAATGATCATGAAAAACAAATCAGTTGAAAAACATTATTTTGGAATTCTATACTTACCAAAGTGGAGGTTCCATTTGTGAAAGAAATTGTACATTCATCCTCATCTCCATCTTTATCAAAATCTTCCAGTTCTTCCTGTCTTGGTCTTTTAGCATTTTCAGGAGAGCAAAAATTTTCTTCCTTTCTTTTGGCCATCAGATCTGAACAAATGTTAATAGTAACAATAACAAAAGTCAAGGATAGCATATAAAGACTATTCAGTAAACAGTAAACAAAAGACATCACACAAACTTACTTAATTTAAGTACTATGCCTATTCATTCTTTTAAAAATAAAAGTATTTCACCTTACATGGAGTTAAGGAGTGGAAGTCAAAAAACTAAAAACAGTGAGGTACAGTTCCCCCTCCAGCCTCCAAAAAGAAACACAACCTAGATGCTGTTAGTCACTCCAGGCTTGAGTTAGACCGCGAATCTTCTTACAGGTAAAGTAATTTTATATTGTCTTAAAGGAACAAATTCATAGTTATTCATGGCTATAACTAAATTAGTAGGAGCCCAAATGAATATTTTTTTCCCAAATCCACTAAAGAGAAAAGTATTTTATTGGTGAAAGGCTGTCTTCTAGTTTCCCATTAACAAAGAAGACACATTCCTTCCTGAAATTATTACAACCATCCAACTTTTATAACAAAAAGTAATACTAATCAAACTTTTTTTCTGCCTTTTGAATTATTTCCCAAAGGCACATGTTTTGAAGCAGCAATGCTTCAACTAGTGGTTTCCCTTTTCCCTAGAAAATTCATCTTGATTGTCATAAACCAAATACTTAAATAATACAAGAGACTTCGAAGAGTTTTGGCTTGCATCTATCAATATTTTCTATAACAGAAATTAAAACCGAAAACTTCTGAAACAAAGAAACACAATTGCACATTCTATGTCAGGCAGATGTGGGCAGAATCCAGGGTGCACTCAGCAGTGTTTCATAAACCCCTGCACCAGGCTCTGCAAACTGTCAGGTAACAGGCACTGGCCTTGTTACAAGTTAGAGCAGTGCACACATGAGGACCATAAAATAATCTGTAGACTTGATGTTCAGAATGTAGTCCAAAGACCAGAAAACAGTATCTTATACCCTGGGAACATCGCAGATCTCAGGCTCCCTGTTAGAGCATGGGAATAATAGTCTAAGTAAGATTTCAGGTGATTCAAAAGCAGTTTCATACAATTTGAGAACCAGCAAATCACACTTCTTAAAGGACTTGAACTGTGTACCATTCTGAAATCAAGTATCTTTATAAAAGATATATTAGCAGTTGGTCACAGTGATAACACTTTAATCCCAGTGCTTGGGAAGGAGAAACAGGTGGATCCCTGAGCTGGAGTCCAGTCTGGTACACACAGTAGTTCCAAGACAGCCACATAGAAACATTGTCTAGGGCTGGAGAGATGGCTCAGCAGTTAAAAGCACTGACTGCTCTTCCAGAGGTCCTGAGTTCAATTCCCAGCAACCACATGGTGGCTCACAACCATCTGTAATGAGATCTGATGCCCTCTTCTGGTGTATCTGAAGACAGCAACAGTGTACTCATATAAATAAAATAAGTAAGTTTAAAAAAAAAAGAAAGTCTAAAAAAAACAAAAAGAAAAAAAAGAAATTAGTGTCTGAGGGATATGTAACCTAAACTAGTACTTTTCTAGGGAATATTACAATTAATCATAATTATTTATTGACATATTTCTTTGCAAGTAATTTAATATTTAACTTAAATCTCTTATAAAAGCCAAATCTTAAAAATCAAACATCTTTTACCTATTCCCCCCCCCCAAAATAATGAATAACAAGAATCAATGTATGTTAGTTTCAACTTGTGGCTAATTTAAATTCCCCAAATGCCACCGGGTCATTATTTCCCAGCAACAGGTTCTGTGTCCACTTGCTATTCCTTTATGAATTACTAAACAGAAACAATTCCTTTTTGGTTACCCAACATTAAATGCCTTTCAAGCATCATTTTTACTAATGACTAACAGATGATGATCTGACAGAAAGCAATCAGAAAAGGCCTGACTGACTTTAGTGCTTCATCATTAGAAAGCATTTTGGCAAGTAAAACTGGGGTGAGGGAGGTACACTACTAGACCAAGCATGATGAGTTTACAATGTACATGACAGTCTACACTACACAAAAGATACTACACTCAAACACTTCATATTGAGGCTGTTTTTTATTTGCTGGGGATAGCCTGGGATTTGCAGTCTTCTAGGTTTCCAAGGTAACTTGCATCTGAGAGACACTGAAGGATCCTCCCTTTTGAATAGGAATCACTTTGTGATTTAAAGATGACAGACTTTCAAGAAACATATACAAATGTCCTGAAAGTGAGATACGGGTTAAAAAAAAACATTGTAAGGCTGTTATTACTAACAAGATAAAAGACACAACAGATACAAAAGGGGAAAGGTTCCTCAGAGATCTTGTGTACACTGATAGAGCGATACAGTTTATTTACATATCTACAATTTTTTTTTTAAAAAATTGATGTTTTGGTTTGTGTGTTTGTTTAGCACAGGCCTAGCTATATAACCCAGGCTATCTTGGATCTTAAGTGCTGGGATTATAACAAATAAACACCAAATAATAGTATCATTTCTTCTCTTATATGAAGCAAAACTTCAAGGTAAGAATAGTGAGGAACATGCCAAAAAAAAAAAAAAAAAAAGTTAAAAAGAGAAATCAGTAACTAAGGGCTCAGTGAAGCATTTAAATACAGATGAAATTTTAATGAGATCCTCCTCTAAGTTTTAGCAGGATTATCAAATTTTGCCTCTTGCACTTTAATTACAATTCATATTTCCCATTAATGTCAAAGTAGAGACTAACAGTAGTGTCCAGCATAACAGAATTAGACTTATTTAATTCTATGACTATTAGAACTATTTTTAAATAAATGTAACTTCTGCAACTGAGGGAATACACTAAGAATGATGCCAAAGTAGACAGTTTTCTTTTTTTAAATGCTCAAGGAAACTACAACAGTTTTAGGAATGAAGGGGTGGAGGTGAAGCCCAACAGTCCAGAAGACTAGGTAAAGTCTAAGTGACTAGAATTCACACTGTTGAGTAACCATGCTTAGCTCTGCAATAAACTCTCCTGACTTAAGACATAAATCATGTCCTTATTTTACCAAGTGGAAAACTGGGGCTCAAATGTAAGACTTCAACTTCCATGGTGCCACCTTAGTAACTAGCTGCAGACACATGCTGGCAGAACAGATCCCAATTCAAGTATCTCAAACATAAGTCAAACCGCTCATGTCTAGGTTCCTCCTGGCATACACAACTGAGTTTAACCAACAATGTGTTCACATTCAGTGACTGACAATCTATTATCTTCTCGAATCCAGTTCCAAAAACTAGGAAAAGAATTCTACATTCTTTAAGTGTTCCTTTGGGCTTGCTTCAAAACTTCATTTTCTCATCTAATACTACCTACCATTATAAACAGATGGTATATCTGTCAAGAGAAAAGGGTAATACATGTTTTGTTTGCAAACACTTGAGTTTGAATGAAGTGTTCCAAGGATAGACCCTGAGACCGTAAAATATACACTTCAATAGGAATCAATCCACAAGTGGAGGAAAGAAAATTACAAAAAGTAGTTTGAACTTGGTGACCAAGAAAAGAATGCAGGGTGGAAAAAGACATAACTACTTTAACTTGTAAATTTAAAGACAGACAGACAGACACAGACAGACAGACAGACACAGACACAGACACAGACACAGACACACACACACACACACACACACACACACACACACGCACACGCAGTGTAACTGACCACACTGGACCCTCAGTTACCTGGACTTACTACTGTACGTATATAAAACAACTGTGACATTTAAGTATGGTAAATTGGCTAGAAAGATGGCTCAGAGGTAACAAGCACTGTTCTTCCCAGTAACTCAAGCTTGAATCTCAGCTATAACTCCAGCCCTAGATTATCTAACAGCTCCATGGGCATCAGGCATGCATATGGTACAGACGTACCTGCAGGCAAACCACCCATTCATAAAATAATAAAAATCTGAAGTACTTCAAATATAATGCATGTACTACTGCAGTAAATTTTTAAATTATCTATTATTCCTTGAAAGTAAGTCAACTACCTTTTAGGTAGGGGTCACTATAGATTGGATCCAAGATGCCTACATGTTAAAGTGGCAGTCTATCACTGAATAATACTCCTAGATTGCCTACTACATCTCAATTGATTTACCTAACAAAACAGTCAAGATTTAGGCAAGTTTTACATAAAATTCTACTCGTGGCACTTAGAAAAATTAACCTCTGTGGGGGAAAACTTGTTTTACACTAATACTCAACATGCTGTTTATACTAGCCTGTTGAGCTCAATACTGAATACTTCATACTGAATTAATCTTTCAGGAGTCCTGTGACTTAGAACCAAGAGGTAAAGAGGTAGCATTACTTTTCAATAAAGAAACACTACCTCTGTGAGGAACAAAAGCATGTTTTTAAGCAATTACAAGTAAGCTTTGTCTCTAAACTTTCTACACCCATTCAGACAATGATTTTTGTTTTGTTTTGTTTTTTTCTTTTTTGGACAATTTTATTCTGTAGCCTGAGCTAGCCTGGAATTCTGCAGTAGCCCAAACTGTCCACTATCTCACTCCAGCCACTACTGAGAACTGAGATTACAGGCCTGAGCCACCATCTCCAGGGCAGAAAAAAATAATTTTTCTTTGAGACAGGGCCTCATGTAACCCAAGCTGCCTTCGAACTTGCTACTTAGCAGAGTATCTTTTGATGCTCTAGCCTCCACCTCCTGTGTGATAGGATTACATGCCTGCTCCACCACCATATGTGGTTCTGGGGACTGACCTCAAGTCTACCAAGAGCACTACATTCCTCAACTCACACCCCCCCAACCCAAAAAAAGAATTTACACGGATTTTAAACATTAAAAAAAAATTAGTTTCACATACTAACTGGGTGTCTAAGGAGAAATTCTAATAGATTCCCCCCATCACCCACAACTCCACTGCTGCTGGCCACTGCATATACTATTATACATTTAAAAAGACTACATCAGCCTTCCTAAGAGTCAGGGGATAGGGGCTTTTCTAACTTTGAACAGAAATCTCAGAACAGCTTGCCTTTAAAATGCAAACTTAGTCTTCTTTCTAATCATTAACTATTAACTGCACTAAGGGCTCATATAACTTGTTTTCGGGCTTTTAAATGTCAAAAAGCTGCTCTTTCTAGGAATCAGTAGCCTTACTTAAGCCCTATTCTCCTAAGCTCCTTTCTCTATCCTCAGGTTCTGTTTTCTAGAGTTGCCAATTGCGATTCCCCCTCCAATTCCCCTGTAATGAAGAGCAAGAAATGCCACCCAAACCATTCAAACATGATTTACTCTAGTCTGGTTCATCCGAGTGGTCTTTCGGGGAAACTGGATTTAACGGCAAATTCAGATTTCAGCGGCATTTCCAGCCCCCCCACACACGGTGCCTGCGCGTGGAATACCCAGCTCCGACGCCGGCCTCAGCCCGGGCCCGACCTCTGCGGCTGCCCGCCAACGCCCGGGCCGCCTGGGGACGCGCGAGGGCGGGCCGGCGCCCACGGCCAAGTTTCCCGCGGCGGAGAGCTGCGTCTCCTCCGAGGGCGCGAAGGTCCTCCCGGCCCGCGCCCAGGCCCGACCCTGAGCACCCGCAGCCCGCAGCTTCCAGGAGGGCCGAAGGCTGCTCGCCCAGGCATGGGGCTCCGGGCATGGAGAGAGGAAGCACGCGCCCTCACTCTACCTCCAACAAGTCGCGGTCACCCCGGGAAAGCTAGTCGGCACGGCTGTCACGACACGAAGGCCACCCTAGGGGCGTCGGACCTCGGCCACCGCTCGGCCGCCAAGCAGGGCACACCCGCCCGAATGCAGGCGGGAGCCCTGCAGACAGGCGCCCGCCGCGGGACGGTCCGCGCCTGCGCCCCGCCCCTCCCCGCCCCCGGACTCCGCCCGCGCCTGCGCGCTCCCGGGCTTTCGCGCCGCTCTAGTCGACCAGAGGGAACCGGAAGTGCGCTCAGCGGGCGGGAGCGTGGGGAAGCGAGGAGGCACGCGCCCCTCTGCGGCGGATCTAGACGGCTGGGGAGGCGGGTGGGAAGATCTCCAGGCGCCTTGGCAACAGCTCTACGCATGCGTCCGCAGGGCCGACTGCAAGAAGGGAAAAATGAACCGCCGAGGGCAGGGCGAGGCGGGTCTGGAAGGAAAGCGAGCGGTTTCCCGGAAGGGGCGGGACTAATGGCGATGGCGCTGGATTCGAATTGCTGCCGGGAGCTTAGTGCTTGGGAGTGCTGTGAGAGGCTTCCCCGCCCTTTGGTCTTGTTTGTTTGTTTGTTTTAACTTTGGTTTGAGGGAATTCGGGAACTTAGGGGCAGCGATAGTTATTAGACTCCTGGCCAGATTGGTACATGACAGAAGTGTTCCTTCACAGCCTCGAAGAGGGGGTGTCTGGGTAAGTCCCGCGGGACAGGCTGAAGGCGGCCGCCTGGCCCTTCTACCGGCTTCTAGAACACTGGCGGGAGGGCGAGCTCGTCTCCACAGCCTCCCTAAAGGGTCCCCAGGGCCCTTCTCCGAGGACACTCACTCGTTCAGGCCCATCTGGGCGACCTTCCCCGATGCCCACTCACACCGCTCTGCATTATGGTTGCAGTTGTAAAATTAGATTTTTTGCAGCAGTTACCACTTTCTTGTGTCTTTTGGGTTTGTGTATGTAGTCCTTTCTCCCCTCCTAGCTCCACCCTAGGGTGGACATCGCTTTAAATAAATATCCAAATGAAAGTTGTTTTGGGCCCTTCTCCATTCGCTTCTCAATCCGGTGTTAATCATCCACTCCGTCTTTACACAACTTCACATCAATAATGCAGACCTGAGCAAGTAACCTCGCTGCCAAGTTTCAGTCTTACCTCCTATGTCGGGGGCGGGGAAATGACATTCACTGTTCACTTCATTGTCGGGTCACCCACCCCAAGCTTGGTATACAACCTCAGGTCTCCAGTAAGGAGGTAAATTCATTTGTTCAGAGCCACCATTCACTTCAAGAGGTAATAATATATTGCGTTCTTTATCGTGAATTAGTGAAAAGTGTGATACAGTCAGTGTAGGCCAAAATGTGGAGCGGAACCATCCTCTTGAGTAGCTAATGACAAAGACAAGTGGTAAGTTCTTCCCTAGATGTCACTTCCTCCGGGAAGCTTTAGTGGATGCTTTTCTCTATATGATTTCTTCTGGCACTGCTATCATCTGATTAAAATGCTAATTTTCCCCTCCACAGCCTCACCCTACTAAGATATTATTTAAATCCAGAATCTGATCATTATCACATCTCCAGCACCTACTTACACCCCTAATAAATACTGGTAGGCAAATGAAACATGGGCCTCAAATAAATTAAATTCATCTGACAATATAGTTGAAAAAAAATTTAAAACAGCACACGACCTGCTGAAAATATGTGGTAAATTCTCCACAGATACAATACTGCACGATGAAGGTTTATACTATTTGACAATTTTATTTGAAAATAGAGTTAACTAAATGTGAATTTGGAAATTTAGTAATTTCCTGTCCTGTCTTTAAACTCTGACAAAGTAAAAAAAAATTGCCTTAATAAAATGTGGTTTTGCATAAATCAAGCTACTGACTTCTTTTTATGTTCTTTACATTTGATTCATTAGTGGAATTAGCAAGGGTCTGTTTTTCTCACCTCGTTCAGTTTTATAATTAACCAATAGAAACTTAATAGCTTTTAAGGAAGCTTTAAGAGCATAAATGGATTTATGGGCCACCATATGGTTACATCAAAGGATCTGCTTTTGTTTTAACTTGAGGTAAATTCTTAAGTCTTTGTTAATATAGCAACTTAACTTCTTTCAAGCCATAATCTGGATATTCCTGCTACCAGAGTCAAAGATTATGAGAATCTTGTTATCTATCCAGTTTAGTATGTCACCTTTGTAGAAAAGCTTGTTTTCTCTCTGAGACTATACAGTTGATCCAAAACCTAAATCCTAGGTTTATGCACTCCAAATTCAGTGCTCTTTTTATACACTGAAACTATTAGTAAGTTATAAAACTATTTGCTATAAATTATGATTTTGTTGACTCCTTTGTTTCACAACTCTTAAAAATTAGAAATGTGATAGAAGACACATTTTGTCAGTAATACATCACGAGAGTGACAGCAGTAGTTAATATAAGAAGTTTGAGTATAGACACAAATTTACATAGTCTTGGAGGATTTAATAGCAATAATATTTTTAAGGTCTACTTAATGCTAATCTGCCTTCAAGTATGAATTATGATCTAATCAAGAACTCTCTGTACTGTCTTTTTTTGCAGTTATACATCTTAAGCCCTGTTCCACTTGGTCGCTTTTTAGAACTTCACAATCTTTTAGGATCTATTGTCATGTAATATAACTTCAGAGAAATGAAGAAAGCAGCGCATGGTGGCTTAGCTGTGTTTTTAAAACAAGTCGTATGTGCAATATATATTTCATACCATTGTTTTGGAATTACTAAGATTGTTTTTAATGGCCACTCTTCAATGGATTTTTAAACTTAGATTATAGAAATGGTGGAGAAAATCCTAAAGTAGTATTTTTTAAAATAGCCAAACATGGTACATGTCTTTTAATCCCAGGATCTGGGGAAGAGACAAGCACTTAGTTCAGGAGAGCCAGAGCTACATAGTTAGATTGTCTCAAAACAAAGCATATACATTATGTGTGTGTATATTTATAAAATTATATACGAATGTATACATTGTTCTATATTACAGTTATAATACATAATTTTGTGGTAACTTAATCTTTATATCTTCTATATAAAATAACCACAATAAATGCATGAAAACAGGGTTTTATATAAATTTGTAAAGATTTATTTTATATATGAGTACACTGTTGCTGTCTTCAGACACACCAGAAGAGGGCATCAGATGCCATTACAGATGGTTGTGAGCCACCATGTGATTCCTGGGAATTGATATCAGGCCTCTGGAAGAGTAGCAGTGCTCTTAACCCCTGAGCCACCTCTCCAGCCCAGTGATACTGTTTTAGAGTATGAATTTATGATTTTATATGCTCATGCTTTTATTCCTTACTGTAGTTCTAGTCATACTTTTTGTAGTTTGTTTTATCTAGTGAATGGTTGATGGCCTTACAGGAACTTCTAGAAGCACTAATAGATATTTATTGTATGTTTCCAAGAGCAATATATGTAAGTTCACCAAGGTCACAGCAATAGTCTATATTGTTTTGGGATCTCTTGGTCTTTCCTGACTGACAGTGCCTGGCACTAGGATTTTTATGAGTATGTTTATTTTGGGTCAGGGGGCACTGTCATTATAATTGGTATAGCACATAATATATAAATATGTAACTGATAAAATATATTTGTGTGCATGTAAACATGTATTATATGTAATTTTAATTTTTTGTAAAATGATCCCTTATCACTATTTTAGACATCTTTAGTGTTTTTTATCCTTCCTTTTAAAATGAGTCATTTTAGGTATCCAGTGTAAGTCACAAATTAAAGCAAAAATACAGAGAATTTCACCCCCAAATTTTATCTGGTGTTAATGTGTATTAATTGCTTGCACTTTATAAATGTTATTTACCTTCATAATAATGTCTTAGAAAATGAATGTACTCCTGCTCTTTCCAGAATTCACCACAACTTTTCAAATTAACTCAATCTGCCAGTGTTACAGCAAGCAGAACATATTGATGTAAAATAAATTATCACTGGCTCCCAATTAGCTACTTAGTACTTGCTGTGTATTCTGTATTCTAAAATAACGTGGCCATATATATTTATACACTTTACAAAAATAAGTGCACAAAGTAGCACTCATGGCAGTACTGGACATTGTCAAATCAAGGTTCAGAAAACTGATAGAATTATATACAACAGCCTTTCCAGTGCATCTGCATGTGATTTCTAATGTAGACTTTTCAGAAGGTTTCTGCATATGAATAATGGCCTTTCAATTTAATATATTTTTGCCATCTACCTTAGATTTTTAGGCTGAATTAATTAAGTTCATTATTCAGAGGGTAATAATCTGAATTGTGTTCATGTAGTCAGATTTAATTTTCATTGTACACATTGTATATCTTTAGCAAATAACAACAAAGGAAATGAAAATTAGGCGTAGGTATTAAATAAAGAAAAGTTATCTGAAAAAAATACCCAGACAGGACAACAGTGTGTAAGGCGGTTTATTCTGTTTTCCTATACCTTGCAAGAAAAAAAGACTAGCATTAATTTTAAAATGTTTTAAATTTCATTT
This sequence comes from Rattus rattus, assembly GCF_011064425.1. Lineage (NCBI taxonomy): Eukaryota > Metazoa > Chordata > Mammalia > Rodentia > Muridae > Rattus > Rattus rattus. Next base: position 31,245,691 of record NC_046160.1, on the reverse strand, counting down.
TTTCCACTGTGAGCTGTATAGCCATATAATTAAAAACAATACCTGTAATAAAAATGTAACTTGACTTGGCAGTCCTGGTGTACACATTTAATTCTAGCACTTCGGAGGCAAAGGCAGGCAGATCTCTGAGTCTGAGGCTAGCCTGGGCTACAGAGCTAGTTCCAGGACAGCCAATGCTATACCGAGAAACCTTATCTTAAAAAAAAAAACCTAACTAAAAAAGTAACTCCATTTTTCTCCAATATTTCCTACATCATTTCTTCCCCCCTTATTTTTTCATCAGTTTCTATGAACTAACCTTGGATTTGGGGGTTGGTTTTGTTTTGTTTGTTTCTTTAGCTGTTTGCCTGCTTCCGTGATTCCTTCCTTAAGTGTACTTCAGATAATCAACCATCAGGATGGGAGTGAATGACCTGTGGCAAATTTTGGAGCCTGTAAAGCAACATATCCACTTGCAGGATCTTAGTGGGAAGACCATTGCCGTTGATTTGAGTCTCTGGGTATGCGAGGCACAGACAGTGAAGAAAATGATTGGAACTGTCATGAAGCCCCACCTCAGGTATAGTAAAGAGTCTGTGAGTAGGGATGAGTCACTGTGTGGCTAGTCTTGGTGTCAACATTTTTAAATTGTCTTATATTTTGAGTTTTAAAATATACTTAGTATACCTTGATTTAATATTTTTATATTGATGACTTAAGATATGTATTTCTTACTCTCCAAGCTTAAAGCTCAAATATCTATCTCCACTGGCATGCTTCACTTACTAAAAGCCAGCTGCTCAGAGGCCATTATCACCCGTCTGATCTCTCATCTTCAGTCAGTCCATAGTCATTCTTGCCAGTTTCACTTCCAGAATACACTATGTGTTCACAAATTCCTCTCGGTGTCCAGCTGTCTGCCAACCTCATGTCCTGTCAGAATCTCTGCTGGTGGAATGGTATTTTTACTCTCCCTTGCCTGTTCTTAACCTCCCCTCCAAACCAGTTTTCAGATAGCAGTGTGTATAGTCAAAACTTGTCCCTGCTTAAATGTCATATGCTTGCCCGTTCTTAGAATCTTAATATCAGCCCAATGAGATGGTTCAGTCATAAATGCACTTGCTGCCAGGCCTGACAGCCTGAGTGTGATCCTCAGGACCCACATGGTGGAACAGTGCAACTACTTCCTGCAAGCTGTTCTTTGACCTCCCCATAACTATGTGGGCGTGCATGTGCCCACACTACCACAGACACCCATGCACACATGCACACATGCACACATGCAGGCACGCACAAATAAATGTCTTAAAATGTTCTCAACTGAACAGCGTTTTAACCTAATGTTCTTAAACCATTTTTCATACTGCTATTGGGTCTTGTTATCAATACAATGATTAATATGTTACTAATCTGTACGCTTCAGGAACCTATTTTTTCGTATTTCATATTTAACTCAAATGAATGTAAAACTGGTGTTTGTGATGGAAGGGGAGCCACCAAAGCTGAAAGCTGATGTCATGAACAAGAGGACTCAGACTCGATACGGGCCTTCTGGAAAATCGAGGTCTCAGAAAACAGGGAGATCGCATTTTAAGTCAATCTTACGAGAGGTGAGCATTCAGATTCAACTAGTAATTTTTATTTGAATTAAAGGATATTTTATAAACTTATACTCATTAACCGTATAAGTTGTGACTACAAGAGCAATATATACAGAGAGTTTATGACAGAGTAAAACAGACCTGAGGCCATGTTCTAGCACTGACATTTAGAAATGCTGGGTAGGATTTTTAACTTATTTGCGTCTTAATTCTTAGTAAAATGGGGATAGTATTACTCTGAGGTGATTTATAAATTCTTGAGAAATATGTCTACAGTAAATAATCCGTGGTAGGGATTTGATTATCTTTCCTTTTCACTCCAGCAGTTTCAGAATGCATGACGGCTATAAGTTGTTTGCTTCTTTGATCAAGGTTAAGGGCATCACTGGTTTATGGGTATAAACATAACTATTTAGGTGGCAATTTGATAGCATGTCCATTTAACAAAGCAACAGTAGTAGGTTCTATGCCTATGCCCTCTCCAGTTATTACCTGGACTGTAATACCAGAGGCTTCGATGGAAAGCACCTCAGATTCATGAGAGATCAATTGGTTGTCCCTCTAACAGTCACTACAGTAAGCACCTCTTACCTAGCAAGTTGATATTGTAGCATGCAAGTCTAAGAGAGAGAGAGACAGACAGACAGACAGACTATAGGTGGCTTTTCCCCAGCTATAAGCATGGTAGCTTCTGGCACTTTGAAGGCTATCCAGCAGGATTTAGGAGGTTTGGTTTGTTATAGGATCTTGCTGTAAAGCCCAAGCTGTCCTGGAACTGGCTACATATCTTAAAATGGTCATAAATTCATGATCCTCCCTCATCAAATTACATTTTTTAATTTTAATTATAATTATATCACTCTCCCTTTCCTTTTTCCAGCCCTCCAAGTCCCCTCACTCCAACTCCTTCAATGCATCCTCCTCAAATAGATAACCTCTTTTTCTTTATTGGTGTGTGTGTGTGTGTGTGTGTGTGTGTGTGTGTGTGTGTGTGTGTGTGTAAAAGTTTGTAAAAATATACAAATACAACCTGCCGAGTTCATTTTTACTGTTTGTGTGTGGTTTTAGGGCTGATTACTTTGTATGGGGTACATCTCTGGGAGAGGCTAACTCTCCCTGTATCAGCAGTCATTAGTTGCCTAGAGTTCTTTGTCAAGGAGTGGGATTCCATGAGATTTCCCCCGTTTTGAGTTAGCATGTCTATTGTTATTGCCAGTCTTCCACTTTTGTTTATGCAGCCATTTCTAGGAGAGACTTTCACGGTATATTTCTGAGGAGTTATAGCTCATTGTTGGCTTTTCACTTAACACATTATATAGGTAGTTCCCAGTTGTTTCTATTTGAAATTATAACTTATGGTGTTTATGTAACGTGCATGAGACTATGAGTTGCTCTTATGACTGTGTATCATTTACATTTTAAATTTTCTCCATTATTCATGAAACTATGAACTTTCTTGGTGTGTAATTTTTTCTTACCATTTTGAGATTTCAAATAAAATTATTTAAACTAGAATTGACAAGTTGAAATTCTAGAATTTTTTTTTAAACAGAGTTTCTCTGTATAGTCTTGTCTGTTCTGGAACTTGTTCTGTAGAACAGGCTGGCCTTGAACTCAGAGATCAGCCTCCCTCTGCCTGCCAAGGACTGATATTAAAGGCATGTTTCAGCACAACCTGGTTTAGAATGATAGCTCACCAACTACTTTCCTACAAGTACTGGCAGGAGAGCAATTTCGATATCACAAAAGAACTCTGGATGTTTGATTTATCTTTGCACTATACAGAAGCAAAGATATGTAATCCAGTCATGGTTAATCCTAGCACTCGGGAGGCAGCAGGATGTCTATAAGTTTAAGGCCAGCCAGGGCTACAGAGTAAGATCCTGTCTTTAAAAATCATAGAGGAAGGGTATTTAATATGATGAGATATTTTAGAAGACAGTGCGTAAATAGTGGTTCTGGAACTGCTGTTTTCTGATCTTTCATGTTTTAAATAATTGTTAGTTACTGAGTAGTCAAACTTAATGACTTAATAGTTGAAGTAAACAACTGTACAGCATTCTAACAATTTCCTGTGAAATTAGTTCCCGGAAATATCTGTGAATCTCACCCTTAGAATTATTAAACATGCTGTATCTCTGTCTTCTAAGGGAACTGCTCCGCTCCTACTCATGTACTACAGTCAGTACGGCACTCTTAGGCATTTCCTGTCCATTCCGTTTTACTCACCTATCAGTCGGCTCATATTTCTGCACTCCCAGGAGGTGAAAAATATAAATTAATCATTGCCAAATCCATCCAATAGAATAAGTAGGATAAAAGGCAACCAGCTGTATCATAAACTCCTGTGCTGTTGCTTTAAAGAGTTTTGAATTTCAATAGCACAAAAAGCTGAAACAAAGTTGCTTAGTATGAAAAGATAATCCCTAGCTAGGGTAAAGAGAGATGATGTGCTGGTGGCAAAAATGCTTTCCCAAAGTCATATGCCTAAGTCTTGAGACTGTTGCTAGACGTGGGCTACATCTGGCACCTTTTTTGTTTTATATTATACATAAAATTGAACATCCTGAGCAATGGGTGTTTATTCTGACAATCTGTAGAAGTACATTTGCCTAGCTTCTTTTGTTCGTATTCAGCTTTCTTCCATTCAGAAAGGACTGTAAACTGTAAATGGCAAGGAAAGTGAACTATTGTAGTCCATATGGCTACACTCAGTAAGATCAAAGGCATGACCCAGTGGAATCTCACAGTGGATTATTTATGCATCATAAAAGGATAAAATCGCTTTGCACGGGTATTTGATTTCCTAGGAGGAACCAACAACTTAGCTTTGTGAGAGTTTTCCCACTGTTGTATGACACTATCTGTGGGAAGTGCTTACCAGGTATGGAACCAATGACAAACTAAAGAAAGGACACTACCAGAATCCAATTTGGTGAACCTATGAGGTTTGTGGGTGGGGGTGGGGTACTTACAGGAATGAGTAAGAGGTCAGTTAGAGGAACAGGAACAACTCAAAGACAACTGTCACCAAAAGTAGCTCAGATACAGGCAATAGCTCTTACAGGCTGCCAACTTTCTCGGGGTGCACTGCATAACCTGCTATGGTTTTAGAAGGCTGAGTGTGTCCATTTCGGCTGCCTCAGTTGGTCGAGTATCAGCTTAGCCAGTCTGTCTCTTCCAGGCAGCCCAGCTGATCTGTTTCCCAACAGTCCATACTAAATATTCCTTAGAAGGGAAAAGCCTAATCACTAGTCAAGGTCAGGGACTTCCTGAACCCTTAGACTTGTTTATTTCCTGATCTAAGCTTAATCAGCTTCCCTGAAAGATAGAATGCTTTCACTCCCTCTTAGAATGAACGGACTGTGTCAATACCAACCATAATAATGTAGAATTCTCAGTATTTCAGTGTTGCTTCCTGCAAGATAATATTTTCAAAATTAAATAGGCATAACCAAATTATTGGTTTAATTATTTCACCTAAAAGGTTAGCAATCCCTTCTTAATGCCAAATTTCTTAAGCGTTTCTTGAATGTCATTTTTTAATATCCAGAAGAGAAGTACTACTACTGTTTTAAATGTAGAAGTAAATTAAACCTCAGGAAAGTTGACAGTCTTGCACGTACTTGTTTCAGTGCCTTGAAATGCTAGAGTGCCTAGGAATGCCCTGGGTCCAGGCTGCGGGGGAAGCTGAGGCCATGTGTGCTTACCTTAATGCCAGCGGTCATGTGGACGGCTGCCTCACCAACGACGGCGATGCTTTCCTTTATGGAGCCCAGACTGTGTACAGGAATTTCACCATGAACACAAAGGTATAGCTTTTCTTTGTCTCTTGATACTTTTTTATACTAAGATAATATATATAAAGTGCTTCCATGATGCCTGGCAAATAGTTATTGCTAAATGTTTACTAATTTAAAGTATCACTGTACATTTCAATAAGCTAGAAAACGTTTTAAATTTTTATACAATAAATGTATAATATATATTTAAACTTAATTTTTAAATCTTATTTGTATGTATGTGGTGGAAAGTGTGTGCATATGAATGTAGGCATTGAACCCACCTTAGGTACAGGAATTGTCAACTGCCTGACGTGGGTACTTGGAACTGAACAAGGATTCCCTTTAAGAGTAGTATGAGTAACCACTAAGCCATGTCTCCAACCCTGTAATCACTATTTTGAAGTGATAGAGATGGTAACGCTAATTACTTACTGAAAAGTAAATTAAAAACTATTTTAAAAGGCATTGTGGGCCAGCACAATGACTCAGTAGAGACAGGCGCTTAACTGGGTGTGATTCCCAGAATCCACCTGGTGGAAGGAAAGAATTGACTCCCACAAGTGGTTCTTTCCATTTCACTCAGGACCATACACAGGCCCATACAAATAAATAAGAAAATGTAAGTTAAAGAAAGTAAAGTATCGCCAAATAGTTTATTCTTTTCAAAATTCGAGTCTTCCTCTAATATAATATAAAATTATGTGGAAAATGCATTATTTTGTCCCAGAAATTCCAGTTTCAGTATTTAATCCTCAGAACTTCTCCAAATGTACAAGAAGAAGGATACAAGGCAGGGAAATCTTTGTTACAGTATTAATAAGTATAAAAATTAGAAAGCAAATGCTCATTCAGGAGTGTTTAATTGTTTCACAGTTATGATTACTAGCTAGGGATTCCCGGCCATTAGTGTTTTATTGCAGCCACTTGGAGGAGGGCAGACATGGAGGGTGTACACGGCAGCCTACACCTAAGCGTTCGGTATACTAGGGCCAGCAAGGCGTCGCTTCATGCCATTTCTCCACATGCTTGTAGGTACTGAGAGAGGGAATGAGTGTGAGCCACTGAGCAGTGACAGTCACAAGGATGTCTCAGAGTGGGGGCACATGCCAGGAGGACCCTGAGCTCCAGGGCAGCCTGCTCCACAGCTCAAAAGGGGAAGGCGGAGATGGCTACTGACTTCAAATAATACCGAGGCATATTGCTGGGGGAAATGTTGCAAAACAGTATTTTTATATAATTCTACCTTTATTAAAAAGTTAATAGTAAATATTAATAACAAATATCAGAAAAATACAGTTTTTTGGAAGAATGTGTACCAAGCTACTAATAATTAACTTTAGGTAATATAAGTATAATAAATGGTTTTTTTCTACAGTATATACCATACATTGTACTTTTTAGATACCAAAAGCAATAAAGAGAAAAAGAAATTGCCTACCATGAAGGTTTATCTTATTTTAATATAATATTTTTAATAAAATTTTGAGACTATTATACATGAGTTCAATGTATTTTGACTAAGCACCCACTCTTCCCAGATCTAATTGCCGCCCTTGCTCTCTGTGTCCTGTCCTAGTTTGCTTCCTGTTGCTGTGATAAACACTACAACCAAAAAAAAACTTGGGGAGGAAAGGGTTTATTTGACTTATACTTCCTTGTCATTGAGGGAAGTCAATACAAGAATCTCGAGGCAAAAACTGATGCAGAGGTCATGGGAGAATGCTGTTTTCTGACTTACTCCGCATAGCTTGGTCAGCTTTTTTTTTTTTTTAATACAACTCATGGAAGATGGCACCATCCACAGTCAGCTCCCACCAACGTCAGTCATTAAGAAAGCGCCTCCAATGACTTGCCTACATAGCAGTCTTACTGAAGTATTTCCTCAATTGAGGTTTCATCTTTCCAGATGACTTTGATTATGTTAAGTTGACCAAATTTTAAAAAAAAAAAATGTAACGCCCATATACTATTGGGTATGTGCTATCCGCCCGGCAACCTACTAGAGTTTGCACCCTTAGAGGAAATTGACTCTCCCTCCCACAGAAACCATCAGCTGTCAATGTTTCCTCAGCTAGGGGTGGAGGCTCCTGTGCCTCTCCTGCTTGTGCTGCTCAGTGCTGAAATGTGGCCTGCCCTCAGCTTTGGCAGGCAAGCAAGCGGCTGTGAGTTTACAGGTGCAGTGGTTCTGTTGTGTTCACGAGACACTCCTTTTCCTCTGTCCTCCCCAACCTCTAGCTTAACAATCTTTCTGCACACTCTTCCACCATAGTCCCTGAGTCTTGGGGAAAGGAAGAGTGATATATTGTACATACACTTATTCCCTGCACATAAAGCCCACTGTTCTCTAATGAAGTCCAAGAACTCTAATAATCCATGGATACAGGATGCAAATTTATAAGGCAGTTCAATACTATGTCCACTTAGCAAAATAATAGAAGGTTCACCTCTGGGACCTATGAGCTCCCTAACCATGGGTTCTCAGGCAGCTACACAGTACCAGGCATGTGCTTCCTCCTGGAGGGTGAGTCTTAAATCTAATCATAAAGCAGCTGGTCACACTCAGAACATTTGTGCCAGCATTCAATCCGCATGCTGGTCATCGTCGTAGCTGCCAGGGTTCACAGCTGGGCTAGACTGTTGATGACTTTCCTTCTCCACAGCAACATGCAAGACACATTCCAGGACTTGGAAAGATGCCCAATAGGGAGGACTTTTCAGCTCCCCTTTATTTATTTATTTATTTATTTATTTATTTATTTATTTATTTATTTATTTATGTAGCATTCTATCCATACTGTTGTGATGAGTATAATTTTCTTGTTTAAATTTTTAGAAAAGGTCTAAATGACAACTGATTCTTTCTACTGTTTAACAAAAAATGCTTTGAAGATAAAACCTCTGTGCTTCTTCTGTAGGATCCACATGTTGACTGTTACACGGTATCATCTATCAAGAGTAAGCTAGGCTTGGATCGAGATGCTCTGGTGGGACTGGCAGTACTTCTTGGTTGTGATTACCTTCCAAAGGCAAGCCGAGCTCATTCATCGCTTTCTCATTATCTTTCTTTCATATTTCACATGTGGTGTGTGTATTCATGAGCATAGTTTGGGCATATAATTATGGATTCATTTGCGTTTAAAGTATTCACTAACAAAAATCAGTTGGATGGATGAGATGCTCCATGGTTGAAAGCACTGACTGCTCCGCAAGCCTGACCACCTGAGTCCATGCCTGGGATACACATAAAGGTGAAGGGGAAATCCAAGTACATAAAATTGACCTCTGTGCCATAGCACATTGCCGGGGTCCAGCCTCGACACAGGTTCGGGGTTCTCAACTGGAAGCAGGGATATCTGGAAGGCGCATAATAAACATACACAGACTACTCTGGGAACAAACTGACAGGCAATTTCACGGCTTAAAGTTTTTCTCTCTCTCTCCCTCTCCCTCTCCCTCTCTTTCAGCTTGAGGCTGCACACACTCTGCATTCTCTGTTTTTTTGTTTTTTTTTTTTCTGCACTCTGTTTTTTTCTATTGTGCTTTTCTGTTCTCAAACTCCTACACTCATGCACACCTCTGTTCATTACCCTTTCATTCTCACACACCCTCTTCATACACACGTCACACACATCTCACACACACCACACGCACTCTCCTTTCACTCACACACACTCTTCATACACACCTCACATTCTCTCTTCACCCACTCTTCCCATGCTCTTCTCATGCTCTCACACTCGATTTGCTCTCAGACTCGCTCTCACATTCGCTCTGAGATTTACTCTTACATTTGCTCTCTCATGCGCTCTCATTCACTCTCCAGCCTTTCTCTTGTCCCAGTTTTTTATTGATAATCCAAAAGCAGGTAGAAAAAAGACATTGTATAATCAATGCCAAATCAAATTCAAAAGACTAACCACATCCCACAAAGAACTAAGAATTACAATTGTTCCCCAAAGTTTTAAGCTTCCCCTATTCCCAGGCCTCTGGCCAAAATAATAGTAATTATAAACTTATCATTATTTAAACTTTAACTTTTGACTTATTATACTTCAGAGCTCAAAGCTCCGAGGTCAGCTCCTTGCATTTTCCTGGGAAGCTCTAATGATAAATGACATAGGCAAAGCTGCTAGGCAGTGGCCAGAGAGAATCAAGTTAACCCTTAACTCAGTGGTTCCGCTAGCTTTCTGTTCCTTGCACACAATGACTCTCATAAGAGGCCCAGCATTTTGACTTAGTTTTACTAGTATATAATTTTATATATTCTATACTTCCTTATCCAGGAACCACTCTCAAATGTTATGTAAAACTTATTTCCTAACTTCAATAACTTTTTCCTTTCTTCTTGTTCTTTTTTTTTTTTTTCCGGAACTGGGAACCGAACCCAGGGCCTTGCGCTTGCTAGGCAAGCGCTCTACCACTAAGCTAAATCCCCAACCCCAACTTTTTCCTTTCTTAAGGTCCCAATGTTGGCTCTAATTCATTTTCTAATAATTTCTTTAAAGTTTCTTTTCAAGTCAAGCATTAATCTGGAACTACTATTGTGCAATTATTTCATTGTTTCCAAGATGAGAACACACAGCATGCACCTGGCCCATTAGGGCTGTGCTGTGCTGTGCCCTATGCCTCAATTTCCAATTGTTTAAGAATCATTACATCAAGGAACATCTAGTTTTACAGAATTCACCAGAGCAGAAGGAGAAAGAAGTAGGAAAGACAGATATAATAGAATAATTATGCACACCAAGACCAACTGAAAGGCAGTCACGCACAAATGAAATCTATACAGCCACTGTCCAGGGCTAAGGTTAGGAGAAATGGGAACAACCTTTTTACAAAGAGCTGCTGCGGGCTACTGAGATGTCTCTATCCCGGCCTACTGCAGGCAGCCTCTTATTTCAGATGGCGGGTCCCCTGGAGGGATGTGTCTCCTGCTTCTCAGGGTCCCAGACGCCACCCTTCTTTACAAGGAGCTGCCACGGGCCTACTGCTGGCAGTCCCTGTCATAGTATGCTGTCCCCAGCATCACACATGCTCACACATCCTGCACATACACACAAACTAATAAGTAAATAAATGCAAAGACAATCAGAATGCTAAAAGCCACCTTTATACATTTATCCCTTGTGACGGTAAATGTGGCAAAGGAGAGTGCAGTAAGCAATCCACAGCTTTAAGCTCAAAAGCAGTTGAAATGTGTGCTTGACCAACTTATCAAGGACGTTTAAGGATTGCTCTTCTTTTATAGCAGTGCTAGTTTTTATTATGGCTTTACCTGTTTGTGAGCTGTGTAGTCATCGTCCTTGTTTAGTAACACACACGTGCAGTGCTATTGTTGCTGCGCTGAGCAGTGTCATGACTGAAGAAAGCCATTCAGACTCCCTGCCTCACATCACCGTGTCAGTTTGTTCATAGAGCGATAGGAATTACAGGCTAACTTTTTCTTAAATATGCTGTGTAAAAATGCGGTTGGTCACTGTTCTATCTCTTTATATGTGTCCCTATTATTCCTGTTATTAACATTTAAGTTTCTTTTTCCACTTTATGGAAGGGAGTGCCTGGAGTTGGAAAAGAACAAGCGTTAAAACTTTTGCAGATTTTGAAAGGTCAAAGTTTGCTTCAGAGGTAACTAAACAGTTCTTTTATTCCATATCAGACATTTGCGCTTGTTGGACTTAGTAGTGAATCCTACTACAGAAGGGGTTGTTTTTGAACTACTCGTTTTCAGTCATTAATTTTTACTTACCTTGAAGTCCTTTGAAGGAAGGAAATGGATATATGTTCATGGTAATGCTCTTAAGTGTGTGGTGCCTATTGCTTCACTGCACAGTCTGAGGGCTGGTGTATCGTTATAACCATGTGCATTATTCATAGGCGTTTCAGATCATTGGTATCCAGTAAAGATGAACATAACATTAAAATAATTTTGTATTTGATGCTTTGGTACTACATTAATTTCTACAAATGAAATACAATATTGCATGCTGAATACTCAACAAGTAAAATTGATAAAGAGCTTTTAATTTGGGCCAGCTACATGGCTCAGTAGGTAACAGGACAAGCCTGACCACCTGAGTTCATTCGATTGCTAGCATTCATGATAGAGAGAAGTAATGCATAAAAGTTGTCCTCTGACTTCTGCATACGCAGAGTGGCATATACATGCCTGCCTGCACTCGCACATACACACCAGACAAGACACAGACACACTGTATAAACATGCATACACAATACTACAATAAAACTTAAAAGGCTTTAACTTTATTCTTTGTCTTGCTGCTATACATTTAGTAATACGTTAATTCTAATTTGAGTGGTACAGCTGAGGATACGATTAAGATACAGATTACATTGAAATTTACAAACTACTTATTCTCTTAAAAACTTGTAGTTATATGTGCTTGATGAAAGCAATAGTTTATCAAAGATGACAATAAGATATAAAATAAGAAAGAAAAGAGACCTGGGAAGCTGAACATAGTCTTGACTGCCCCTAATTGGTTCTGAGGTGGTGTGTGCCTCAGAAGAAACCCTAAGGAGGCAAAGAGAAGGAGCGACTGAAGAGCCCTTCAGTCACTGCACTCCTTCCTCCAGCGCTTCTCTCCCAGCTGTAAAGCTGTTGGTAGAGCTAAGTCTCCAGCACGTTCTCAGAGAGTGCTGTGGTTACTGTGCTGAAACGGGAAGAAATGGGACAGTGTGGCATGGGGATGACTAAAGGAGCCCTCTCAATTGTCTTCATAATAAAATAACGAATGAGGGGTTGGGGATTTAGCTCAGTGGTAGAGCGCTTGCCTAGCAAGCTCAAGGCCCTGGGTTCGGTCCCCAGCTCCGAAAAAAAGGAAAAGAAAAAAATAATAAAATAAAGAATGAAATACAAGTAAATATGGTACTTATCGAATTCTAAGTTACTCTCTTTGAAATAGTATCAGCAAATATGTACTATTTGGAAACATTTAACCATATAATTATCTTTTATAATTATCCATTCTCCTAATTTTAATAATTTATATTATTTTCCTTATTTTTTTATTCTTTGAAGCTTTGTCATTTATCCAGAAACTATTAATACAGATTTTTAATATACTTAGTTTTTCATAAATGGAATCAGAATTTCCAGCAGCTAATTAATTACCTCAGCACCACACATTGCCCTTTGAACTCACTTAATGCTTTCTCAGAAGCATCTAGCTGTCCTTGATAGTATTATGGTAACCTGAAACATCAGCCAAAATCAAAACTTTTGTTACTCAAAATCTTAGCAGTTGCATGCACACTTTTTCTTTGTTTGGTTTTTGGATTTTTGGTTGGTTAGTATTGGTTAAGTTTATGAGGGACCGGGAGGGAGTTGTTTTTGTTTTTCTTGAGACAGGGTTTCTCTGTATAACAGCCCTGGCTGTCCTAGAACTCTCTTTGTAAATTAGGCTGACCTTGAACTCTCAAAGATCTGTCTCCAAAGTGCTGGGGTCCAAGGCATGCACCACCACGCCCCTCTACATGTATGTCTCTTAAAACCTGGCATTAAATTACTCTTTACCCTTATTTCTGATCAAAATAATGATTGTTCATATGATTCTGCTTGTTTTATACTCTGGCACACAGAAACAGTATGAAAAAAGGCATATACAAATTATTTTCGACCCTGACAAACTCATCAAAAAAAGAAAAAAGACAAAACAAACAAACAGGATGAGTGTGATTAGATATAATCTATACAAACATATAGGTGTATACGTTCTGCCTCCTTTTGGAATTCTTCTCTACCTGAAACCACATGTAAAGCTTGTAGAAAAACTAAACATTTTCCCAGGCCAAGCAAGTGAGTTTATAATCACCAAAGAAAAAGTAATTTGGCAGGTTAAAGAGGGTATGATAAACTGACATTTGTGAATGTATTTTAAGTCAATTTTTTCTTTCCTTTTTTTAAAACCATTTCTAATAATAGATTTAACCAGTGGATTGAAGAACCTTGCTACTCTGTTCCACAATCAGCAGCAAAAAAAGTGGTTCACTGCTCGGTGTGTTCCCATCCAGGTAAGCAGGCATAGAAAAATACTCCAGAATATTTGAGTCTGAATCCATTTGCCCAGCTCTGCTCTCAACATACTTTCTTATACCTTTATTAAGACACTACTTGGAAATGCCTTAGAGTCAGAAGTTGAGTTATACAGCTAGTGCAAACATTTATTTTATGTTGGATAAATGAAATAATGTTGTAGTAATGATAAATATAGAATGAGTAAAATATCACACTGTGTTACCAGTTATTTAGATTTTAAAATCATCATGTTTTCGAGATATGAATCTATTTTATAAAAAATACAAATCTTACAGAAAAATAGAGGTAAACCATCATATTTTTACACAAAGTTTTATGTTTATATGCTTAATTATCCATTGTCCTGTAGTAAATTTTTTTATATGGATAATGACTTAAAACTAGTTTCTAATATTAGTTCATTCTTGTTGAAAATAGGTTGGATCGTCATCAGTCTTAGTTGAAAAAAATAGCATTGAACATGAACTGAGTGTGATACACACTCAATACTTGTAATTCAGTACTTCGGAAGTACAGACCATAGGATTGAGTTGAAGGCCATGTTTAGTTACATAGAGAGTTTGAAGCCAGCCTGGGCTACATGAGAGCTTGTCTCAAAACAACAACAAAAAAACCACAACCTAAAAAGTATCACTGATTGTGTTTCCTTTCAAAGGAAAGGAGGGTCCCACTCATACCTGTGTTGCAGTGATATTCTTCCTGTCCCAAGCAGTAAAGAGCTCTCATGTAACTGAGTACACACTGGCAGAGAAGGCAAAGTGGCTAGTCTTTTAATATGCTCAGTAAAGAAGCTCTTCATGAATATTATATTAAGGAAATAATCTTTCTTACTAATAATAACGTTCTACTTTCCTACCTTGTAGCTACTATATAAGCCAGAAAGATTTCCATTATTGGATATAAATTAATTAATACTTCAAATAAATGAGTACTTTGTGAGCAGATTCATGATAGTAAGTTATAATTTGTCCTAGGAACTACTATGGGATACATTATTCTTTCAGCCTAAGCATACTGAAACCCACTGTACTAGACAATACTAACTTTGAAATTTTAGATGACAGGAGAGAAAAGGGGTATGTTGAAGCCAGTTCTGCAAAGCAATAAAAATCACACATCTTTGTGTCTCCAAAAAGGTTCTCCTAAGGATCATGAACGCAATGGGTGCACACTATGTAAAAGTGATAGATACTGTGAACCACATGATTATGAATACCTCTGTCCTTGTGAATGGCACCAGACAGACCATAATAGACAACTAAATGAAATAGAAAACAATATTAAAAAGTAAGTTTCTTTTAGCCACTTAATTTTTTTTGTTATGAACTGTATAAATACCTTTGGTTGATTTACTTCCACAATAACCTTCACCCATATGTTTACAACATACTGTGTTTTTCATTCAGTTAAAAAATGTTCATCCATCTAGGCTAGTCATGGTGACACACACCTTTAATTCCCAGCACTTAGGAGGCAGAGAGGCCAGCTTGGTCTACATACCAAGTTCCAGGCCAGCCAGAGTAACATCATGAGACTCTGTCTCAAGAAACCAGAAGAAGAAAAAAAAAAATCCATCAAAGAGGCTGGGGAGATGAATTAACAAGTAAAAGTGCTTGCTGCCAAACCTGAGTTTAGTCACCAGAGCACACATGGCAGAGGAGAAAACCTACTCTAGCAAGCTATTCTCTGACCTTTGCCCACAAATTCACAGAAACACAGCTGAATAAATATTACAAAAAGTAAAAAAAAAAAACTCAGTAAAACTTTACCTGAGAAGGTAGCAATTTGTTTTTCAGAGAAAGGCCTGATAATTGTATATACGATACTGTAGGTGGATATTTGTTATAAAACAAGGAGATTGGATGAGACTTCAGTCTGTCTAATTATCTCATTGTATTGATAAAATATAATTTACCTCTAGGAAAGCTTGCAGTTGCAAAGGATTTCCATTCCATGAGGTAATGATCCAATTGTCTATTTTTTTTAATTGTTGTGTAGAGAAATTATAATTCAAAACATGGCCCTTAATCCCAGGAGACAGAGGCAAGCAGATCTCTGAGTTCGAGGCCAGCCTGGTATAGAGCAAGTTTCAGATAAAGAGAAGCTTAGGTCCAGTACACAACTTTAATCCCAACACTCAAGAGACAGGCGTGCAGATTTCTGAGTGCTAGGCAGTTCTCTTCAGTGAGTTCAGTTGAGTCAGTGAGTTGAGGGGTAGGCAGTAGAATTGAGTTCCTGGAATTCAGAGGCCATTTTACTGGGACAGTTACAGGCTGTAGAGACAGAACAATCTAGACACAGATGAAGACAGATCGAGCCAGAGACTGAGCAGAAGGCAGATTAGAACAGATTGCCAAGGTATGTATGAGGCCAAGGAGCAATTCAGGAGAGGCAGAGAGACAGAGAGAAGCCAGATTAAATCAGTCAGTGTGGAGAGGAATTAGAGCAGAACAACTGAGATGAACCAGCCAGCCAGAATCCAGAAAGAACTGGAAGGGGTGAGCTTATTCAGCAGTAAGTCTCAGAGGCTGAAAACATTCTAGGTGTGGGCCTAGATTAGATTGTATTGAGCCTAGAAGCTTCCAAGATTAGGCCTAGGTCAGCAGAGGAAGACAGAAAGCCTTTGGAGAGGACAGGAGAATAAAAGTTACTTTTAAATCTTGATTCCTGTTTTTTTGTCTTCTTATTTTTCACATAGGTCATCCAAGAATTCCTTTCGAATAAGAATAAACTGTTAAAACCGATCAGGTACCAAAGACCTGATTTATTATTGTTTCAGGTATCTGAAAATAAATTATTACTTAATAATACAAAATTAGATTCAAGGAAGATCAGAAGGATATTAGCTTCCATGTGTGAGAGGAGACTTAAAAACTAAAACAGATAAGTGTTGACTGTTCTAAGAACTAAAGCAGGTATCTGTTGACTGCCCCACTGTTATTCCGTATTCATCTCTAACCTTTACCCCTTGGCTGTGTAAGATCCATACTTTCCAGACCATAAGGCAAACACAGACTGCTTCTCAGAAAGATGTCTCAGTTACCATGTGCAGACTAATTGAATCCAGGAATATGTGTAGGAAAGAAGGTTCAGGGCAAGGGGTGCCAGCTAAGATCAAATATACTGAATATGAAATGTCCTTAAAATAGAAGTAATATCACCACCTCATCAAGTCACCATGAGTGTTAAGTGAAATTATTTTAACCTCTGATGTTGTAATTAGGGGAAAAGATGGCTCAATGAATCTACTTGCACATTACCTTGCTGACAACTATTATACTTATTAAATGTCTTCCCACTTAATCTACTTAATCTGTCAACAGAGTTACATTCTCTCCATTTACAGACTGAAAAGTGGCCTAGGAGGTGTCAAGGAGCTTAGCCCACCCTCTCTCACATAAACTGGCATTCTGAATAGAGAACCCTCTCCACCAGGTTGTCCTTTGTCACTTTCTCCTTAGGGAGCTCGTTGGTTTTGTTCTGGAAATATGCTCATTAATTACTTTAGCATTACTCTTAAAGCAAAAATAATACTGTCTTAGGAGTATTTCTTGTTTAAAATTAATATTTATTTTAACATTTATTTTTACTGTATTTATAGAGATTTACTGTTCAAAAAATGGAGTGGCCTAGTCACTATGCGTGTGAAAAATTGTTGGTGCTTTTGACCCGCTATGACATGATAGAAAGAAAACTTGGTAGAAAGACTTCCAATCAACTACAGCCAATTAGGTAATGTGTGGTGGGGCTGGAGACGTGCTCAGCAGTTAAGAGTGACAGTTGCTCTGGCAGAGGACCAGGGTTCACTTCCCAGCACCCATATGGCAGTGCACAACCATCTGTGATTCCAGCTCCAGCGGATCTGATGCCCTCTTCAGGCTTTTGTAGGCACCATGCATCTTTGTGATACAGAGACATATGTAGGCAAAACAAATATGTTTAAAATAAATCTAAAAAATAATTTTTATTTTTTAAGTAAGTATTTCAATTTTAAAATAAATTTTAAAACTATTAGTAAAAAGAATTTTGTGATGAAAACTCTTTCCACTTGAACATTTGATAATCAGAAGTGTTAATACTGCTCCCTATGGGTATGGTATCTATTTTCCAAAAGTAGAGGAAAAACCAGAAACTAAAAGCATATTAAGGCCTCACATTCACAACAAACTCAAGACAGCATAGTAAATTCAACTGTTGACATACTTCCAACTTCTAAAGCATGCTACTTAAAAAATTTAAAAATGAACAGAAAATACAGAAAGAACCAGGTTGAACAGAATTATTTCAATGAACCAGAAGACAAGTAGAAAACGATGGAGTAATTCTGTAAAGTAAAAATGACTGGTATTGCCATTCATAGTAAAGGCTTCTTCATGTACTTGAAGACTAAGAGATTTTTACTGCATGAGACTTTCATTATGGCACTATTAAGCAGCTGTGCAGTGGTGGCATTCACCTTTAATCCTAGCACTCAGGAGGCAGAAACAGGAGGATTTCTGAGTTTGAGGCCAGCCTGGTCTACATAATGTATTCCAGGACAGCCAGAGCTACATAGTGAGACTGTGTCTTTAAAAAAAACAAAAAAAAAAACCAAAAAACTATTAAGTATAGCACACTCATTTCATCTCAGAGCTGAAGGCCAAGGCAAACACATCTCTGTGAGTTAAGGCCTACCAGGGCTACATAGTGAAACCCTGTCTCAAAACAAGCAAACACACATGCTTACAAAGTACTATTTAAAAAGTAAACATCAAGAAAGAGTGAAGAAGCCAGGAGGAAAATGTGGGCTGAAACATTGGTCGATTTTTTTTTTTAATGAACTGAGTGAAATTACACACCTGCATAGTTATATTCACATAACGATTGATAAATGGTAAAGCTCTTTATCTTAGATTGTATTTCAAATGTTAGTCTTAAATCTTTAATACATGTTTTGAGAGTATTATGATTGTTGTGTATGGATATGTTACTACTAGAAATATAATGACATTCAAATAATTACAGTTAAAATCCAAGAGTATATATGAAAGAGAAAGTGAGTAGCAAAGAAAAAACTGCTAACATAAAACAGAATTTTGAATGAGTCCAGCCCTCACTAGTCACAATAAATGTAAGTGGGTTAAATTTGTCTATAAAAATGCAGATTACGGGCTGAAGAGATGACTCGTGGGTTAGGAGCACTGACTGTTCTTCCAAAGGTCCTGAGTTCAATTCCCAGTACCCACATGGTGGCTCACAACCATCTGTAATGGGATCTGATAATCTCTTCTGCTATGTTTGAAAACTACAGTGTACTCATATAATAAAATAAATAACTTTAAAAAATGCAGATTACATTGGATAAGTGGAGACTAAAAATTTCAAAAAATGCAAACTATGTGCACAAAGTTCAAAAACAAAGATTTAAGATTTAGTAGGCAAATACCAAAGTAGTGTAACAAAGTAGACTTTAAAACAGAAATCATTGAAAAAGCGATACTCCATAATAATGAAAATACAATGGGGACTGAAGAGATCATTCAGAGGTCAAGAACACTTGTTGCTCTTGCAGAGGACCTGGGTTCAGTTGCTAGAATCTACCTGCTGGTTCATAGCCACCTGCCAGTCCAGTTCCAGGGCATCTGAGTCCCTCTTCTGACCTCCTTGGGCACCAGGCATGCAGCTGGTACATATACAACTACATACTTGTAGATTAAACACTCACACATAAAATAAAATGAATAAATATAATACACACATATTGAGTAAATCCAACAATTTTCAACTCTACCTCACAATGAAATTACTCAATTCCAAAGAATATGTAGGCAGTAATTCCTTATATTTTTACATCGAATATTAATGGAGATTGAAGTGTATAAGCTAAAATTTTACAAATAATTTGTATATTTAGACTTCAGTAATATGAATTTGTTTTTCAGAATTGTTAAACCCCGAATCAGAAATGGAGTCTGTTGTCTTGAAATAGAATGGGAAAAGCCTGGTATGTATTGGTTATACACAGAATGTTTAATTTATAGCATTTGATTCAAATGTAAAGTAGCGAATATATAAAATACATACATGCTTATAAAAAATCACAGGCACTAAAAATAAAAACTATGTTTTTATTTTACCTTTTTATTTTAAATAGATATTGACTAATAAAGGTGATAAAATTCAAGTGCTTTTACTTTTACTGTCTCTGACATTTCTTTAATGTTTGGAAATAATGCCAAAGTAGTTGTGATTTGTATTTCTTAAGAAATTGGTTCCACCACTGTCTTGTCTTTGGGGTCTTATATTAAGCTGTTTCTAAAGCAATGGGGGTGAGTGATGAGTAGCTAAATACTTTCTCCCTTTCCCCTATTATATCTAGTTTTCAGAGGAACTTGTACTTTTGCTACAACATCAAGAGTGTGAGCTCTGGATCAGCTTCCAGACTACAGACCAGAAAAGTGGGTGGGAATGACCACAGACTCAGGGGCTTTTATTTTTATTTATTTATGTATAGGGTTATGGGGGTCAGCCACACAAGGGCATGCTATAGTGTAAATGGAGATCAAAGAACAATTTGCAGGATTCAGTTCTTTTCCTTCTACCTCATTCTAATGTCAAAATACAAACATAGGCTAAAAATTCCACAATCTTTACCAATTCAAATATTTAAAAGTTCAGTTTCTTAAAAAAACAAACAAAAACAAAACAAAATCTCCAACTTCTCTTTTAAAATCCCATGTCTATGGAAAACTCTAAAAATCCAGTCTCTTAACTGTGGGCTCCTATAAAATCAAAATAAATTAAATAATTTCTTACTCTATCAGGGAAGAACCAGAGCACAGTCGGAGTCACATTAGAGTCAAACCAAAGTTCAGCAGTGCAGAACTCAGATCAGGTTCGGGACTCCAAAGTGCTGCTATGTGATATGGGTATAAGTGCTGCTGTGTGATATGGGTATAAGTGCTGCTGTGTGATGTGGGTATAAGTGCTGCTGTGTGGTATGGGTATAAGTGCTGCTGTGTGGTATGGGTATAAGTGCTGCTGTGTGATATGGGTATAAGTGCTGCTGTGTGATATGGGTATAAGTGCTGCTGTGTGATATGGGTATAAGTGTTGCTGTGTGATATGGGTATAAGTGTTGCTGTGTGATATGGGTATAAGTGCTGCTGTGTGATATGGGTATGTCACATAGATTTCCTTGACGTCAGAGCTGCTGCTCTCCTTGCCAGTCCTCTCCCACTGTCACTGGGCTGCACTTTAACCAATAGCCTCTCCTGGTCCTTTCCATGGTGCTGAACCCCAACCTCTGCATGACTTCTTCAGTCCTGGATCTTGAACTGCACAGATGCTTCATCTTCACCAGTGACCTCCTGTAAGCCCTCACAGTGCCAAATCTCAGCTCTTCTCCACAGCTCCCTCAGGCCTTCAAAATCAACAACTTAGGTAACACTCACAATACCAGGTTTGGCTGCCTGCAAAAGGTACAGCCACTCAACAGTTCCCACTTCTTTTTTGTTTTGTTTTGTTTTGTTTTGTTTTCTTCAAGGCAGGATTTTTTTTTTTTTTTTTTTTTTTTTTTTTTTTTTGAGTAGCCTGGCTGTCCTGAAACTTGCTCTGTAGACCAGGCTGGCCACTTGCCTCTGTCTCCCTGGTGCTGGGATTAAAGGTGTGTGCCACCACCTCTCTGCTAGTTTCTCATCCCCATCTTATAAGTATCAGTTATTCCAGCAAAGCAAAGGTTTCTCTTCAGTGGTACTGGTCTCTTATCAATCACAGCTGTTTCTTGTGATTTTTCAGCTGATGGGAACTACAAAAATCTTAATTCAGAAAAGCAATGGCCCCCATACAGTCTTTAGGGAACTCTCAAATTTTTCTCTGAAACTTCAGAAGCCAGGCCTTTTTCCTCAGCATTGATCTCAACATTCTTATCTTCCAAGCTTCTTCAGAACAGCCTATAGAGCTTAGCCCAGAGTTCCAAAGTCCTTCCACAATCCTCCCCAAAACAGTATGGTCAGGTCTGTCATAGCAATACTTCATACCCACTCTTTACATCTTTTTTTTTTTTCTTTTGAGTAACAAACTCTTTATTCACTGTTGGTAGGAGTGTAAAATTGGTACAGCTAACTGTGTAAATCAGCATAGAACTTCCTTTTAAAAAGTAGGAAAACTAAATAAACAAATAGAATTATTGTAGGATCCAGCTATGCCAATCCTAGGCAGATTCTCAAAGGACTGTCCTTCCAGAAACATACATATTTATTGATACTGTAGTCATGTTAGATAAGAAACAGACTAGATGTATATCAGTAAATGATAAATCATGAAAATTATACTAAATATACACTATAGCATTTTATTCAGCCTTAAAGAAAATAAAGTTATGAAATTTGCAGGAAACTGGATAGAATCTGTTCTCTCAACTGATGCTGCCGTTTCTGAAACAAGAGAATTTAAAGTTTTAAGGTGAGAAGAAATCTCCCTTTCAGCTCTTATAGGAAAAGGAAATAAAGTCAGTTTAAAAATCAACACCAACAAAATCCATGAGGATAGGAGGAGGAAGAAAAGAGCCAGCCGCCAGCAAGAGCAGTGAGGAGGTAACAGTAAGTGAGCAGGATACAGTATTCCTGTGTGCAACTACCAGGAATAACTAATAGAGAAACGACAGCGTCATAGAGCAAGGTTTGTGGTGAATTATCTCTCTGTTTTAAAATCTTTAGTTGTCTGCTTTGTTTGTTATATTTTTAATCTAGAACATTATTCGGTGGAAGATACACAACCTGGAGGACTGGATCTCCTTACCATCGAAGAAGCATCACTGTTTGAAGCAGCCTATCCTGAAGTTGTAGCTATCTACCAGAAACAACAGTCAGAAACTAAAGGGAGGAAACAGAAGAGTAAGGGTATGTTGAATGTGCCATGCTCTAGTGTTTCTGGAGAGTCACCTGACCTGTCTGAACTGATCCTGATCGTGTCTTCATTTAGTTGAAAGTTTTGTAAATCAAGAGTGAGAACAGTGCTCTTGCTTCTGTGTCCTCATGTACTTGATCTTTTGATGCTGCAGTGCTGGGACCACACTTTAGGGCCTACCAGCCAAGTATTCTATCTCTACATCTTGTACCAAGCCCCACACACGTCCTTTTAAAACAGTGCTGGGAGCTCACCACTGTGCTGACTCACTTGAATAATAAGTACAGGATACAAGTGTGCTGTGATGCTATCGCTCGCTAAGTTTAGAGCAGCTCCTGCCAATATGTTTTGTGTTGTAAGTTCATTTTCTTTATTCCTCAGAGATTAGTGAGGAAAGTAACTCAAAAATGACATTTTTCTAAAAGAAAATATTTTACAATGTTTACAGGGATGTGTTGGGTAGTGGGTGAAGGTGGGCAAAAAAAATCTTATCTAGATTAGTGGTTTAACTTTTTGGTTTAGGGTACTATTTCTGTTTTTGCTTGATTTTTTTTTTCTTGTATTTGTTTGTTTGTTTGTTTACCCTAATGAAGAAAAGGAAAGATATTTGTTTCTTTCTTTTCAGATATAAAAATTAAGCCCAAAGGAAGCCATCTACCAGAATCAGATGATGTGATCAGTTCTCAATCACTTATGACTTTAGAACCTATATCAAAAGCCTTCCCCAAGCAGAATCCCAAAATTGATTTGGAAATTTCTCCAGATCCTATTTTAGCACAGGAGTCTACTTCTCCCTCATTGAGTAGTTTTGTTTCCCCTGAAAATGCTCCTGGTTTGAATTTGCAAGAACAGTTAATGCCTTCTCCAAGAACTTTGGCTGTAAAGCAAACTAAAGATGTCAGTAATTTTCTAGTTTCAGAATGTAGTCAGCCCAGTTCTTCATCCCATAATATTTCTGTGATTACTGATCTACACTTGAGTAGCATTGACTGGGCAGGTACTTCTTTTAGTAATTCTCCAGCAGTTCAAAGAAACACTTTCTCTCAAGATTTACAATCAGAACCTGAATCATCAGCCATCCTTCCTGCCTTTGAACAGTTGTCATATGAATCAGAACAATGTACCTTAAGCAACAAAGTGTCCAATAGAGGTCTTCAGAAGAGTGGTCCTGAAGAGCATCTCCTTTCCAGCATCACTGGTTTACATCTTCATGATTTGCCTCTAAAGGAAAGAATACATATAAAATCTTCATGCCCTCAGTATAATGTAGGAGCAGATGCTGACCTGGAAAGTTTGCCCTTAACAATGAATCACTCTTGTATTGCTTACAGTAGCTCTGGAGGTTCATCCCATTTTTCAACGGATCTTACAGGGGTATATCTTCAGAAAGAGCTCAGAAACTCTAAAGTTCTAGACAGCCACTTCCTTCAAGAAAACTTCAGGGTGAATACTTCCTTACCTTATTCTTTCAATGATGAAGCAGTAAAGACTTCCAGTCTTCAAGTTGGGCTGCCAACTGCTGCTGTACCTCATAATCCAAAAGTTGATGTGAAAACTAAGAACCTTGTCAAGAAGAGTAGTGTTTGCCTTGAGCGAGATTCCTCAGATGAAGAGAATGCTGCAGTGTCCTGGAAAGCTAAGTATACTGCTCCTAAATTGAAACACAGCTCTCATAATCATAGCCTAGTCCATGACAGAGACAGTACTCACAACAAACACAGAAATCTGAAAGATGAATCTAACGAAACCAAACTGTGTACTGAGTCTTTTAAAATAGCTGAAGATGAAGAAAACAAGTTCTCAGATCCAGCAAGAAATCCCCAGAGTTTTCTACAATGTCATAACAAGGACGAGGACTCTGCTGACTGCTGGGAAAGTCCTCTCCCTTTACGTCAGAGGTTAAAGCTCAGGTTCCAGAACACTCAAAGTAGACTTTATAATACTTAAATTTAATGTGTTTAAATGCTGGTAACATGAGCAGAAGCCAAGCAAACTTGGGTTTGGGAGAAAATGTACATGATTATGTGCCATTTAAATCAAAATTGTAATTTTAAAATGTTACCAGCCAGGTGCGGCTCATGCCTATAATCACACCATGTCCGAGGTCAAAAGAGTCCAGAGGATCATGCACAGGAGTTCAAAGACATCTTCTGGTATATGGAGATTGTCGGACCAATCTCAGTTATCTAAGAAAGGAAAAAAATTAAAATTTTGACTACAAAAGATGAGCCTCTGGTAACAACTTGAAATGGTATTTTTTTAGAACATTTGAATGTCTTCTTGAGGTATCTTTATTATTATCTAGCTTTAACATATTATTTCTTGACAAAGTAAATGCTTTATCATTTTTAGTTCTTCTTATGTTAGGGTCTAAAGCAACTGTTTACTGTCTAGCCATCCTCAAGATGGTAACACTTTATAAAGGTGTTGCAGTATCTTTTATGACCCTTCCTAATGGCTGTATTTCCCCTTCATGTTAAAGAACCATTAGCATGCTCTTCCACTTTTAGTAATGTCATGTTTGAGAAGTGAAAATGGAAGAGGATGTGTAGTGAAGTGTGATTGTGAAGTCTGGGTAAGGAAAGTTACCTTATATACATTCAGAAGTTCACAGGCACTGTAAGCAGGAAATATTTTTTAAATCAGATGTAAACCAAAAGAGAATTGGAAGCTTCCTCAGGATCACACAGTAATAATAGTAATGGTGTGGATCCCATCTTTCCAGTTTGGTTCTTGTGATTTTATTTTTCTGTTTTGTTTGTAATCTATAGAACTGTTCCCTTTTGTCTTAAATTTTAGTTTGCATGTAATGTTGACTTTAATTCCTATAAGTCTTAAATCTTACATAAATTGTAAAAATCCTAAAGGCATCTAGAGTTACAGCTGTTTGTAAGTGACTGGAGCCTGAAAGTAGAGGATCCTAAGGAATCCATCAAAAACGTATTAAAAGCAAGCGAGGCTTGGTGACACACTTCTTTAATGCCAGCATTTGGAAGGCAGAGGTAAGTGGATCTCTAACTTCAAGACTAGCCTGGTAGGCAGAGCTAGTTCCAGGACAGCCAGGGCTATGCAGAATTCCTGTTTTGAAAAAACAAAAAAAAATTTTTTTTTAAACCAAAATAAAAACTATTAAAAGTGAAGAGTAATTTTGCAAGGTTGCAAAATTCAAAAAATAGTTTACTAACTACATAGTCGTAGTTCTGTATACTCAGTGTCTGACTGTGAAATTTCACCAAGAAGACTAAAGTTACTCTGTTTACAACATCAAGAAAATGAACACATTGACCATGACAAAATTAGTGACCAGTGAAAAACAATGGACAAAATGAAAGTATAAATAAAGAGAGACATTCCAGGTCGTGGATCAGAAGACTTGCCTGGGTGGTACTATTAGACTGTTGCGTTTACTTGCCAGCACTTGGGAGGAAGGGTTTGATACCAGCCTGCTCTACAGAGCAAGTTCCAGAACAGCCAAGGCTACACAGAAAAACCCTGTCTGGAAAAACTAACCAGTGAAGAGCAAGATAAACAACTGTTTGGTTTCAATCCAATCCCATCGATCTCATGTCTGTTTGCTTCTCTCCCCACCCCCAGAACATGGCAAGCTGATTTCATTATTCAGATAGAAATTTAACAAAATAGCACTTCTTGGGACAATTGGAGAATTCACCCTTCCTGATTACTACAAAGCTGTTTAACTTAAATATTTTATACTGATATAAGGGTAGGTGTGTAGATAAATGCTAAATCAGTTGGACAGAATTGAGTCTAGAAATATGCCCTCACATTTATGGTCAGTTGAATTTTTAGCCAGTATGAAGACAATTCAGTGGGGAAACAAGTCTCAATAAAAGTTTCTGGAATTTTTGGCTGTTCGTGTAAGAACGATTTTAATCCTTACCTCATACTTCTTTCTTCAATTGCATCTAATAGCAAGAGTGCTCATGGTAGATAGTAAATCATGAAATGGCCACAGACCTATTGGGAACTAACAACATTTCAAATCCAAGGCTTAATGTATGCATGAATTTCCAACTAGGAATGCTGACACTGATACTTCTAATCCACTAGAAACTAATATGATATATATCAGGCCTGTAATATCTTCAGCTCACAGGCCAGGACATTACCAAATATCTATGCAGCTGGTGGACAAAGGGTAAGTATAGAGTTGTTCCCTTTCAGGTGCCTGGCTCATTTGACTGCCCCATCCCTGCTCTCAAAACCAAGAACGGTAAAGAAACTGTGTTGTCTAGAAAAGATAGGCCCTTGAGCAATAGATGTTTACAATAGTGGGGAAGTGGTTGTAGGACATTAGACAAGAGTGATATTTGCAAGTTAATACAAGATAACAAGAGAACAACAGGTTAGGTTTTCTATCCTGTCCATTATTACCTCTACTAGAAAATGACTTGAGACCAGGGTTTGAAGCTCTATGTTTTTCTGGAAACAAATGTTCCATTTATAACAGGCTGGGTAGAATAATTAACTCTAAATTAGGTTTTCAAAAGCATTCTAGGGCTGGGGATTTAGCTCAGCGGTAGGCGCCTACCTAGGAAGCGCAAGGCCCTGGGTTCGGTCCCCAGCTCCGGAAAAAAAAAAAAAAAAAAAAAAAAAAAGCATTCTAGACAGATGCTGCAGAGGTCCAGATCAGATATACCAAGAGCAAACTTGGTATGAAGATACTCAAGAGAAAAGAAAGTTTTGAAGAGCTTCTGATAATCAGTTGAGGGGTACTAATGTCACAGAAGTTGCATCCTGTGAACCATTGCTCTGTAGAAGGACATCACATCTCCATTCAAGGCAGTTCTCATCGTCTGTCCCAAGGAGAGGACAGTTCTGTCCTTATCTCAATACATAGACCATGCTAGCATCAAACTCAGAAATTCACCTGCCTTTGCTTCCCAGGTACTGAGATTAAAGATGTGCACCACCACCACCACCCAGCCTTCTTATCATTTTTGTAAATGCAGTTTGAATCAATAACTTGGGATCTAAAACTCTAGGAGAAAGTAAAATAGGCTGAAGGCTGGAGAGATGGCTCAATAAGAACACTTACTATGCATGTGGGGTTGCTCATGAATACCTATAACTCCAAAGCTAGGCATCCCAGGGCACCTGCACACATGCGTATGCATATATATGAAATTTAAAAATCTGAAAAGAGACTGAAATCTTTCATTTTTGATTGGATAAGTGCTTCTTGAATACAACATTAAAACAGACCTAGGGACCTGAAGAGGACAGGGACTCTACAGGGAGACCAACAGAGTCAACTAACCTGCACCCTTGGGGTCCCAGAGATTGAATCACCAACCAAAGAACATACATGGGCTGGACCTAGGCTTCCTGCACATATGTAGCAGATAAGCAGCTTGGTCTTCTTGTGGGTCCCCCAATAACTGGAGCAGGGTCTGTTCCTGAGCCTGTTGCCTGTCTGCCTGTGGATCATCTCCTAACTGGGCTGCTTTTGGCTGGCCTCAATGGGAGAGGAGGGCCTTGGCAAGTCTTGCAAGTGCATCTTGTGTGTGTGTGTGTGTGTGTGTGTGTGTGTGTGTGTGTGTGTGTGTGTGTTTTGAGGGTGTACATCCAGAGGGGGGTTTCTCAAAATAGGAGAAGAGGGACTGGGGAAGGACTTCTGAAAGGGGGTACTGGAAGGAGAAGAGTGCTGATATTTGGATGTAAAGTGTATAAATTTTTAAAACATAGGCATAAAACCCTAGATTTTTGTCTAAACATTTTAAATGGCATAAGTGTTAACAGTCTGTAATGAGAGAAAACATTCAAAATCATAGGTATAAATTACCTGTAAAAAGAACTCTTACAATTCAGTAGTAAAAAGATAATTTTAAAAATGAGAAAATGCCTAAATAGACTGCTCCAAAGGCAAAAAAAAAAAAAGCTAATAAGCATATATATGAAAAATTTTCCAGTCAACTGGGAAAATATAAATGCAAACCACCAGTAGTTCCCACTTCACAGTTGCTAGGATGGCTAAACTTAAAAAAAAAAAAAAATAGTGCCAAGAACATAAATTGGAACTTCATAACCCACTGTAGTAAAAGTGTGAGGTAGGAAGCCATTTTGAAAAAGTTTCATGGTTCTTCAATATCAGGTACCAAGTAATTCT
The DNA here is from genome assembly GCF_011064425.1 of Rattus rattus. Classification (NCBI taxonomy): domain Eukaryota; kingdom Metazoa; phylum Chordata; class Mammalia; order Rodentia; family Muridae; genus Rattus; species Rattus rattus. The sequence goes on along the minus strand of NC_046160.1, from coordinate 31,217,254 downwards.
CCCAGACATATACTCAGTGAAAACATACAACCACATTTAAAAAAAGGAAAAAAAAAGTGTACAAGTGACTCTGACATTACTATTCATAGCCACAAGGTAGAAATCACCCAAGTTGCCAAGGAAGAAAGGAGAACTAACGTGCGTTGTGTGCCAGCTGTGGTAAATATTCAGCTAAGTTCTGTGCAAAGCTTCCACCAACTCTGGCAGCTGTATTGCCATGGTTTGAATGTTTAGGAAAATATCCCATTAAAAATTCCCAAGTGCCTTATCTTGATTTGTGCATTGTTATGAGCAGATAGGACCATGTAATCCAGGGAAATACATAATATTCATAGGTGCTCTTGGAGTTTTATGAAATAAAGGTAACAAAATGGGGTAGGAATGGGTGGTCTGGATTCCTTATAAATCTGTGGACACTAGTCTCTGGTGTGACACCAGCTTTCGCTCCTTCTTCAAGGTGTCTTTCACCGTCCTGGCTGTTCTCAAAGTCTCTGTTGTATGTTCTGGTTCCTTGCTGATAGACTCATGACACCTGTGCGTAGACTTCTCTTATGAAATTTTGTTTATATTTGCATTCATCACCTCATTGTGTTGGCTTTCAAATATTCTACTAAAAGTCTGCCTCTGGCTACTTGAGCCCTGCAAATTGGTCTTTCTTTTGCCTCCACACTGAACCCCTTCTCTGACTTCTCTGCTACAGACTTTGTGAGGTCAGGCTGAAGTCCTTAGGCTTTCTTCCATAGTTCACACTGAGGGAGACTCTCTTCCATGGGGTAACAATGATAAATGCTTTTTTTGTCAGCTATGCCTAGTTTCAAGGGCTTTTCTGCTACAGATTTCCCCAGATATTTCCTCACCTTTCTGAGACTCATTGAAATATTTATGTCACATCTATTAAGTGACAGACATCACTAGGCCCTAGAGATGAAGTGATGAATGCATCCTACAAGCCTGTTTTAATTTCTGTAAATTAACTGCCACTGTTGGCACACTGGGGCACTTAACAGATGATAGATGCCAGGTACTATCATTTGGAAGAGCATTTCAGATTTAATTTCAAGCTAAATAGAGCCCAAACACTGCCTTTGAGTAAAAATCCTGTACTAGGTAATATGGGGTAGCGATACCTGGAAAAAGGAAGCTCACCAGGTTAGCACCCTAAAAGAGATCCTAAAGAATGTAAGGTTTGAACTATGGTTATAATTCTGGAAAGTGTATAATGTATTTGCAGAACTACAATTGGTAACTAATGTTCATCCAGTCACCCAACACAGTTATTAAGCGCAGTCTTCCTGCATAGTTCTTACATTCTGTGTGGCAATTGGTGATGTGTTTGTGAGTTTAAAAGGAATTTCTTTAGGCCATTTGGGTTAAAATGATGCTAAAGTTGGACTGGAGAGGTGACTCGGTGGTTAGGGAGAACTGGGTTGAATTTCCAGCATCTACATAGAAGCTCACAACCATCTCTAACTTGGTTTCAGAGAACCCAATGCCCTCTTGTGGCCTCCAGGGATACCAGGCATGTACGTGGTGTGTAGACATACATGCAGGGTACCCGTAAACATATTTTTTTTTTAAATAAAAAACCATTAAAGGTGGAAGTCAGATTTCCTACTTAGTGGAGGAGATTCTCCGTATCTGTAAATATGTTTTGTACACTCAGTTCTTGCCTCAGACCTGGACATCTTTCCTGACTTTTTAGTATAATTCTACCACAATCTACGGCTTTATTACCAATGCCTGACATAATTGTGCAGTTGTTTGCTTGTGACTTTTTATTGTCTACTTCCCAAACTAGAATGCAAGCAAAAGGGAAGACTTTTAAGTTTTGCGTGTACAGAGTACTAGGAAATATCTTAGTACACCAACTGTTGTACGCATGGCCTCTCCCTAGCCCACTGGAACTTATACACAGCAATATACTTTTTTTGCAGAATGTAGCCTAGGAACTCCATAGCTCAGATGGCTATGACAGTCTCTAGTTTCAGCATGAGGCATTCTCTGTTGTAACGCTCAAGTGATAGCCTCTCAAAAGCACTTGCTTTTCACTGAGCAGAGATCAATGCCTTTGCTCATGAAATGCATACCGTCCCTTGTTTTTTGAAAATCCATTCAAATGGAGTAACTTACCATCCTAGGTGACTTTTGCTTTTTGTATTTTCAAGATTATTATCCATACCTCCATGAAATCCAATATTTATCTTCTAAAAATTCTTCCATTTCCTCTCTGATGCTAGAATTAAATTTGATTTTTGTATTCCTCAGAACCTTGTTCAGGAGTTAATACCTTAGCCCTTTCTACTTTACCAACTTGCTAACTCATGGAAAACTGGATGTAAACATCTACTCTAATACTCTAATAACATTGTTTCTCTGGGGCCTTACTATTCCTTATATGTTTTTGAAATGTTACCTGCCAGTGTTTTGGGGGTTGTTTGCATTTTTTTTTTCTACACTACACCAAGCATCTAGTGTTTCTGAATCCTCAACATCCACACAGGGATTAGCAAAGAAAGCATTCAGCGAGCGAATACTGACTGGTGGTTCAGGGTCTTAGTTCTTCAATTTGTCTGAAGAAAAGACCAAACCCAGTTGAATGGGTCCCTCCCTTGGCTTGATCACTAGTCACCTTCAGCTACTTCAAGGTGTCCTTGTGAGATGCTTTCTGGGTGACTACTCCTATTGCTCTGTAGCACATAGGGGTAAAAGACTTAAATAAGACATCCCTAGGGTAGCTTCCTTTCATCTGTAGATTGACATAGCAGTGTTTATCACCTTCTAAGCCAGAAAAACCTTTTATCGGTCTCAGCTAACAGCTTGCATTAGGCTCATTCAAAGGACTTGCCATATTGCCTTAAAGGGACATGCTACAGAGTCAGTATGACACAATACTAGTCCAAAAAGGTGATTTTTTTTTTCAGTCAATAAATGGTTTTGGTTGTTTTGTTTTGTTTTTTTCCAGGAAGGATAAATTTTTCCTGGTTTGGCAGTGGAGAATCATTAGCAGTTGGATGGCCCTTCTGTACTCATCATTTTGACAATATTTGAAAGCCTTTATAAGCACCAAAGCAGAACCTCTTCGTGGGAGTTACATGATTAAGAGTATAATCATCTTAAGCATGATTATGTGCCAAGGTTTGTTATATTTTGACTCCCCCTAACCTGAGTGCATGCCCAAAATGGCATATATATTATATATATATATATTTTTTTTCTAAAATCTAGTGAAAGACATTACGTTTTTCATACATCACTCAACAGATCCTCACCTTTCATATTGGGAAAAGGTCAGGAAGGGATATCCTAGATAGTTTGAATCCAAATGAAGAATAAGTGGTTTACAAAACACCAGTGTAAGTACCACAAGTCTTCACATTTTCTGTTAAAAGAAAAGCTGTGACCAGCTGTCTGATGGCAGGCAGTTTTTACAGGGCTGTTCAAACACAGACATCTCTAGACTAAGCCTCAATAGGGCCCCACCACTTCACAGCTGCGATGGTTCCAGAAGTGTCAAAAGACTTGGCAGAGGCAAGTCTGCATCCTGTGAAACAGACCAAAGGACATTTTCTTACGCCCATGTGGCCGTGGACTGGATAATTAGTTACCCTCATTGCTATAGGTGAGCATCCCTAGACAAGTCTCTGGAGACTTCACCTTCTCTTCCTCTATCTGCTAACCGATCTCATGACTCTCAGTTACATGTTAAGGACAAACACTGGTTTTTACTAGTCATATCCACACATTAGGAAAAACTTCTCTTTGACATGTGCCTCATTATAATGTGTAGCATTTCTTGAGATGATGGTCATTTCTACACAGGAAAAGGGATGAGAATTTAGGCAAAATGATTACCATGAGGTAGTTCCAGGTTTGGAAAGTGTTATACAAAAGTGAATCACAGAAGAAGGCATACATCAAAAGTTTTGCTATGCACCACACATTCTTCAAGTTCCTTGTTTATGCCCTACAACAGATCTTAAGGACAGGCACTTATTCATATTAAAGGTCTGACAAACACCATGGCCAGGATTTGAACCCAGAGCAACTAACTCCAAGCTTAAAGTTCACTTCTTCCTCTCTCTCTCTCCACTTGTGGCTCCTTGGCTTGGTTTCTACATAGTCCACGTGGGTAGATGGATGGCACTGTTGACAGCATCTACCATCTAACTCACAGCAAGCTAACAGAGTAGCCAGAATCTCAGGAAACCCATCCTAATGAACAAGAAGTCATCCTAAATTCATTTAAAGATTCCGAATTAGACAAAATAATGATCACAGTCTCTGTGTGTGGGCAGGGCTGGGGGAGGCAATGGTTTGTAAAGGGGGAGTAGAATGTGAGTGACAGACCACGCACTAGATCCCACACTTCCTGGGCTTGCCTCTCTCCTGAAGAGCTCTACATGGGTGACACTGGTCACATGCCAGCTCCTAAAGAAGCCAGGACTGAAAGTATCTCCATTTTTATCCTTTGCAATGAGACACCCTTAAGTGTTTTTTTTTTTTCTTTTTCCTTCTAACTGATCTTAAAAGCAACTTGGAGTAAAAGGATATGCCTGTATAATGTATGAGAAAAGGACAGATTAAAAAAAAACATGGTTGGAGCACAAAAAATACTTTGAAAAAAGGAAAAAAGAAAAAAACCCAACAAGATATGCCTGAGGTCACACAAGCAGGAAGTGTGTCTCCTGGTTGCACATCTACTTCTAAAGGGCAAGTGTCTTCTTCTCTTGTAGGAGTTTTTAAAATAGCTTTCAAACTTAATCTTTCTGGTTAGAAGCACAGGAGCACTTCCATAGTACATGCATAAGTTAGACAATAAACCACAAATAAACCTCACTCTAACGTCCTTCTGTGTGAGAGCTGCTATGGCTTCTCCTCACATAGTATGGATCCCAGACTCTTGTTCTGGTTTCTGTTTGAGATAGAGTCTCATGAAGATTCTCTTCCTGCCCCCTCCAGGGTGCTATGATTGTAGGCATATATGTCACTCCCTCTGATTCCCTTGCTATTGAAGATAGAACGCATGTTAGACATGTACTCTACCAATAAAGCTACATCCTCAGCCCTAAATCCCAGCCTCCCTTACAGGGGCCTGGAAGGTGCTGCATGGATGCCCTTTCCCCTCACCTCATCCGCTTTGCCCCTGCCCTCCTCGCCTGGCAGCACCAGTTTGCTTCCTTTGCCTGAAACCCTGAGTTCAGCTCTTAACTCAGTGCTCTCTCACCCAAGACTTCTCAAAGCCACATTTAACTCCTCACCACTGCTCTAGGGCCAGCTTTTCGGCTGGTACTTCTGCGAGCTAAACAACTGCATGTCTCACAGACTCTGCTCCTTCAGATTTGCCTCTTATCCTGTTCCTTTCTTTGTAAGTCTTTGGATTTTGTTGTTCACTTGTCTCCATCGCTGTAGTAACTAAGCAACTGAGCAAACGTTGAACTGCCTTTTGTTATACCCCTGGTGCTTCAGCAGTACTTAACAGGTAGCGTCCTATTCATGTGTACTGGTTCAATGGATGAATGCATTAGTCTTTGAACTCAAATCCATCTGAAATAAAAGCTTGGATCACCAGCATACTATAACAATTTAGAGACAAGCTAGATCTGGTATACAGTATGCAGGAATAATATTTGATGTCTCTCCTTGAGCGATTTGTAACATAGTTGTGGTGCCAGACTCATTGGTCTTAAGAAGCACAGAGGCTGGAGGAATGGTTCCATGTTTGAGAGGTCTGGCTGTTCTGCAGCAATGGCTCTCAACCTGTAGGTAGGTTACAACCCCTTTGGGGTTACATATCAGATATCCTGCATATCAGATGCAGGTTACCATCCATAATGAGAGCAAAATGACGGCTATGAAGTAACAACAAAATAATTTTATGGTTTGGGGTCACCACTACATGAGAAACTGTATTAAAGGGTTGCAGCATTAGGAAGGTTGAGAACTCCTGTTCTAGAGGGCTGGGGGTTCAATTCCACATGACAGTTCATAGTCATAACTTACTGTAGCCCCCAGGGCTCTCTCTGGCCTCTGTAGACACTACACGCAGACATACACATAGGCAAAACACTCATGTACATAAATAAGTTAAGAAAGAAAGGATAACAAACATAGTAAGTGCTGGTTGGAAAGGAGATTAGATAACCTCAGAACGCTGCTGGAAAAGGTTGCTTCCTAGGGATGAAAGGACTGCACAGGAGTCTTGAGTGGCGGGTGTCATCAGAGAGGAAGAAGAGAGGACTCTGATTCTTGGATAAGACTTAGTTGAGGAAATAAAGCCAGGGTATTTGTTAGTTTCTTTTGTATGGGGAAAAAAAAAAGCTAGATACATTTTCATGAGAAAGTGAAGCTAACGGGGCCAGATGGGAAAGCAAGGAAGCAGTTTCGTTGCTTCTGACTCACATTGAGGGTTACAGTGGAGGCAATGCACTAACATCTGGCTCAAAATAAATACCAAGTGTTTCCTGATCCTTTTACTCTCAGAGGTCTCCTCTGTGGAGCTTACCTAAAGTTCTTCACCAACAGTATGGCTCATAAGGGAAGAACGACTGTTTTGGGAAAACTGTTAGGGCAAAGCTTCTCTGAAGCCTCATGCATTTGTAAGTTGTGGAACTGATCAGAACTCAAGCCCCCCGAGGGAAGGGTGTGCTATATAAGAGTTCCTCAGAGGACTACAGCTGTTCTTCTCGAGGGATGATGTTTCCTGGTTTCCAGTGAAACCTAGTGGAGGGGTGCTGGCTTAAGAGCTAGGTCACCAACTAGTGAAATGACATAAGGTTAACATTGAAACATTCATCCACACACCAATCTATCCCTCCGCTTACCATCCATTTACCATCCACCATCCATCCATCTACTATCCCATCTATGCATTCGTTCACCTCTCTCTGTTCATCCATCTACTCCCTATCCATCCATCCATTCGGCAGCTAGCCAGCATGTCTACTACCCCAAGAACTATGCAGATTATAAAACTTATGGTAAGTCCAGTCATGGTGGTACAGACCTTTAATCCCAGCACTTGGGAGAGAGAGGAGAATCTCTGTAAATTCAAAGCCAACCTGGTTGACATAGGGCGTCCCAGAACAGACAGGGCTAAGCGGAAAAACCCTATCCTAACCCTCCCTCTCTTACCCCAAGAATTATGGTAAGGATTAGATAGTCTCTTCTAGGAAATGGAATCACAATCTATTTGCAAAGAAAATCATGTGCAGTTAACTTCTTAGCTGTCCACATTTTGAGGTCAAATTTGAATGAAATATTTATCACGTACCTACACTTCATCACAAAATGATATAGACAGAACCACAATTCTCCAAACAGGGAAAGAGTGTAGTCACCTTCCTCTCTACGCCACCCCACCCCCCTTTCTACTGTTCTTCCCAGAAAGGTGATAATGAAAGATTGGGTCCCAACTGGGCCACAAGCAGGGAATTTGCATTTTAAAGTTTGAGAGATATTTATAGGCCTTTTGATCTTTCTCCTCTCTGGCCACCCACCCCAGCCTTGCTGCCCTTTCCTCCCCAACTACTAGCCTGTACCAGGCATAATTTAAGAATTGATGACTCCAGGTCTAAAAGTTTCTGGGATCTCCCTCCAGCTCTAAATATGGCAAACGCCACCCATTTGTCAAAGTCTCTTCTCATTTTCTACCATCTACAATCACCACATCTGGATTATAGTATAACTTTTTTTTAATTGAAGAAAATGAGGCCCGGGTTAAATAACTCATCCCAAATCACTTATAAGTTGGAAGAGAAATAGGACTATGCCAGGTTTGTGTGCCTCCAAACCTGTGACCTTCCTTTAAAGCAGTCTCATCCCAACTGACAAGGCTGGTTATTCCAGCTTCCTAAGCTAAGGTCCTTCCTGGAAAATGTAACCCTGCATTCCAGTTTTCTTGCTGGAAATAGCCCAATAAATGTCAGAATCTGATTTACTCAGGGACAAACTTGCAGCTGTCTTTTTCCTTTGCAGCTCCCCTTGGGCTCTGACTGCTTGTCTTTCACACAAACTCCTGCACCCAACAGCTGCACGTTTTTTAGAGGCAGAAATGTTACCCACAACCTCTAGGATCTGCGGGACAGTGCTCTTAAGAAAGCCTCCCAGAAACAAGCGGAGTCTCAGACTCTTGAGTTCCTGTCCCGGAGGGAACCACAGATGCCATCAAGGAAATGGGTCTAGATAATGACTTTAGAGTCACCTTTATCATCATACAGATCCGGATGTGTTAAATTTGAAGTCAAAAGAACAAGGCTTGTTAATGAATACCTAGGTAGACTCGGGGCATTGTCTTGTTTCCTCAGTGCAGACAAATGAGGAACAAATCACTGTTATCTTGTGGCCTAGCTGATCTCCGGCTGAGAGAAATAAGTGACTAAAGGTTTAGCAGTGGAGCCAGAACCCAAACTCATGTGACTATAGCAAAGCCATTGTGCAGGTGCTGGGTCTCTGAGATGCGCCTCTGTCCTGGGAGCAAAAAGCCATCTCAATGAAGAGATTAATCTTGTCATTAAGTCCAATCTGTAGACCTGGGAGGCCAAGTCTGTAACCCAAACTCCCCTGCATTCACAAGCACCACAGTCATATTTTGAACCAAGTGGACTTCCCTAAAGAACACGGTACACTCATTAGCCCACAGCTGCTCCCAACACTGAGATAGTTGAAATTACAGATGGCAGAACATTCTGTAAATTCCTTAGAAAATCCACCCCAAGCCCCACCCTCCCATAACCTACCCACTCCCAAAGAGGGGAGCTTAGAAGTCAGGAGCCCTAAGAGTCGTTTTGGGTTGCAGAGTGTTCCTGTCGAGCCCGAGAGATCAGGTTCAAAGCTTCAGCCGCAAACAACGCCCTCCTACTCTCTCATCTCCAATCCAGAGGATCCCAACCTCCCGATGCCCACTACACTTTCTGGTTAATGCCTTTGGTTTGTGCTCATCATGGGTTCAGCTTTTCTCTTCTCTCCCTATCAGCTCTAGCCACATAGAAAATGCCTCTGAGAAAGATCCCTTCCAAGAAAACCAAGCACAAAACCAGAAGCTGCCCCTCCATATACAGGGCACACTTGAGTGTGGACCGGATGCTCCATAAACCTTCTCTTCTTGGTGATTCCCTGTCAGCTTTGATGCTGTGGTCCAGCACTCATCTCAGACAATGGTGTTCCCGACTTCCAGTCTGACTCATGATGCCAGCTCTGATCTAATCCCAATCACTCTTACAGAACTCACAGCCTTTTTCTGCCAAGGTATTTTCCTTGACTAGTCTATATATACATAGGTAACTTCATTTGGCTTGAAAATATTATACCCTCATCTTAACTGTCAACACAGTGTCTATCATGTACTGCTTTTGAGCTGAGTTTTAGAAGGAGAAAATCTACTCCCATAAATTGTCCTCTTGCTCTTACAAACATGGACACACACACACACACACACACACACACACACACACACACACACACTGGTGTTTCTCCCTCCATGCCTCCTTCCAAAGGAAAGGGCAAACAAAGGAAGAGGACATCATGGGAGGTGGGTAGATCCTGATGACTCTGTTGCTAGACTGATCAGACAAGCTCTAGAGCCATTACTCAGAAACTCCATGAAGCAGAGGGGTCACTTTCACACAGATTCCTAGGTCAGGAAACGAGTCAAGTCCAGAAAACCTGCTCCAGGCCATTATGGTGGACAGTCAAGCTTGCAACCACCGAGGACTCTAAACTGCCACAGCTTTCCTGGTCCTCCAACTGACTAAGATCAAAATCTCCACCCTGATCCTGGGTGAAGTCACCTCTAGTCTTTTCCCCACAGCCCTCCTCAAAACTCATTTCTAAGCCACTGCTTCCTTGAAGTTTTCCGGGTTCCCCAAGTGAACTGTACTTCTCTCTCTTCCCCCTACAACTCATTTTCGTGTCTTTATTCTACGCACTGTCCCTCTCTTCATTTGAACTTTATCCATGCCAGTGCATAAGAGGAAACAATGTGGATCACATAGATAACACCCTCATAGATTTATTTTTTTTAAAAAGTAAACTAACGTCTGTAGCTTAACTCAGTACACTCAAATTTTCCTCATTTCAATGGGTAATCAATGCAAAAAATTATTAGTGAGATATTTTACATATTCAGTGTGCATTTTACATTTAGTCAGTGAATGATGCCATTTAGAGAGAGCACAATGCTAGCTCTTTAAGCAGTGTATCTCAACTTAGGGGTTGATCCCTCTAGGGGTTGAACAACCCTTTCATAGGGGTCACCTAAGACCATCAGAAAACATAGACATCTACATTATGATTCATAACAGTAGCAAAATATCAGCTATAAAGTAGCAACAAAAATAAGTTTATGCCTGGGGGTCACCAAAACATGAGGAACAGTATTGAAGGGTCATAACATTAGGAAGGATGAGAACCACTTACCCATGAAGGGTAAGTCTGCAGCTTTTGCCTCTGCATTGTCTGAGCACAAGGTAGGTACTCAGAAAGTTTCTGAGCCAAGTCATGAGTCCCTGTTTATGTACTTTGGCACAGAATATTTCCTCAGATATTTTAAAGGCAAGATATGTTTAGGCAATAGACACATTGTTTCAAAAAAAAAAAAAAAAGAAAGAAAGAAAGAAAAGAAAAAAGAAAGGAAAAGAAAGCAAACTTCCAGGGCAGGTTTCTTTAGAGAGAATACAGAAATTCAGGTGGGAAGAAGCCTGAGGCACTGAAAGAAACAGAGCCAAAAGGGCAAAAGCCAGTGAGCTTCTGCTTCTGCCTGGTGAGATAAAAGCCTAGTGTAGATAAAAAGAGATGCGGGCTCTGAATCATGCACGCGGCTTCCCGCAGGCACAGCCATCCAAAAAAAAAAAAAAAATGCTACAATGATTGCCAAAAGATGTGATTGGGTTGTCATGTGACCACTTAAAGTTCCAAAACCCAGCTGGAGCAAAACTGTGTTCTCAGAACAGATCTTTCCCCAAAACAGGTTGAGCCAGTTCATGGTCACAGGCTTCTCAGGAGAGTTCACTGGCTTTGTAACTCAGCTTTGATTGTTCAGTGGAAAAGGGCCATCGCCGTGGTCAGTGAAGTACTGCCTCCAAGGCTGTGCCTATGGATATCCGATTGTACCTTTCCATCTACAGACGGATGAGGAAATCGGAGTTTAAGCATCTTCCCTCAGAAGGAGCTGGAGATGGGCGCCCTCTTGCTAGCTCTCTTCTCTGCAAAGCACCAAAGACAACACTTTCCATTTCTGGAAAAGGTTTCTGGAGATAGTGGCAAGAACCGGCCTTTGCAGAGGAACATTGTTTTCTAAAAGCCAGCCTCCTTACCCTATCACATTAGAACACTAAACTTGGCTGTCTCTTTTGTTCCGTTCTGCCCAAGCTAACCTTGAACTCTTGATCCTTCTGCTTCTGCCTCAGAAGTGCTGAGATCCCAAGCCCATGTCACCACGCCCAACTAACTTGCATTCTTCTTTTTAGGTTTCCAAGATAGGGTATCTCTGTGCAATAGCCCTGGCTGTTCTGGAACTAACTTTGTAGACCAAGCTGGCCTTGAACTCACAGAAATCTGCCTGCCCCTGAGTGCTGGGATTTAAAGTGTGCACCACTACCTCCGTACTTCTTAAAGGGGACTTTTGATGGCCCATGCAGAGTATTACAGTGACCGCTTAAGCTCTTAGACCACCACTGGTGAACTAAATCATGTTACTTTCTTCAGCCCAAAGCACTCCTGAGCGGTCTCTGTCCCTCAGGGTAATCTAGGAAGTCAATTACCAATCAAAACAAGTGGAAACTCTTTGAGCGTGTACATAACTGAAGAGTAAACCAGCATAAGCAGGATCATTTAAAACAGAAATAATATGAAACAGAGCAGAGAGGCCATTGTCAAGCAAGTGGGTGGTTGGATATGTAGCCCTGTTGCTCAGCCACAGAGGTGGACAGCAGAGTCAGGAGAAGAGAAGGGCCCTCTGTCAGTCCACGGTCTGGTAGGTAGTTTAGTGGAGGAGGCTGGCTCAGAGCAGGAAAGTCCACTTTAGCCTGTGTGACTTCCAACGGGAGTGAGAAGAGAAAGTCTAGGCTGCAGGAAAGGGAGGAGCAAGGAAAGAAAGCCAGGAAAGTAAGATTATCACAAGAGAACCTGACTCCTCTGTGGGCACGGGACCTCTTGCGTGAGATGACAAGGTCAAGAACCGGGAAGCAGGAGGAGGGGGAAGATAGACGTTATCTCTTGTCCTAGTTGTAGTTCCTCAGCAGAGACACTGCGGGGGCTCCCCAGCTCCAACTAAGGACAAGGACACTCATCTCTCGGTGTCCACTGCAAACGCTATCACAGAAAACTGAAGGTTTGTGCAACCCCCGCAAACCTTCCTTTCTAGTTTTAAAAGTATCACACAAAGGCCGGTTGAAGACAGCCTCGCTTCTCTCCGTGTCTGTTTTTTTTTTTTTTTTGACTTGTATCCCTCAAGCGTGGCTTTCCTGAGAAGTAATTAGATTATATCTGTAGAACGCTTTGAGCTCCGGGACGGAGAACATCGTGCGCACACATACAGGCACGGTCATTATTGCAAACCCCGTTTCCTTTGTTCTGTTTGAATCATCTCCTGGCAACAGCTGTCTGGCTTTGAAAGGTAGCAACAGCTGCGGTAATGAGCCCACGGTTGGAGTGATGACAGCCTCTCAATCCTGATGCAGCTGCTCTTTAAAGTGAGATCTTGCTCCCCCATCACGGCTGGACAACCCAGAGAGCTATTTGTGTTGCAAGTTTGCCTGTAGGAGAGCGCCCAGTTCCTTTCCCGTGGTCCACTCTAAATTCTGCCGTGCACAAGTAGCTTTGCAGCAGAAACGAGAAAGCCTCTCTGCCTTGGGGTCCTTCTTCTCAGCAGAGAAATCTGGCCTACCTCTTGAGGTTACCTTGACGTGCTCGAGGGGCAACGCATGGAAATCTTTCACGGACTCTAAGGCAGTATTTCTGAACTAGAAATCATGAAGGCCTCTTCATTCCTGAACTAGAAGTCATGAAGGCCTCTTTAACTTTAAAAAGTGGAAAAAAAAAATAAAGCGAACTTATAAGAAAGCACTGTAAACTTAAGTGCTGTCCTGTAAACATAAATGGTTACTAAGGATTGGCAGAAAGGGACCCTGGACAAGATCCTGGCTTGGACTAGAAGAATCTAAGCAGTCGAGAGAGAACTGAGCTGGGCTCAGCACTCTGGAGGCATAAGCAGGTTGGATCTCCATGAGTTTGAAGCCAGCCTGTTAAAGAGAGTTCCAGGACAATCAGGGCTGTTACACAGAGAAACTCTGTCTGGAAAAGCCAAAACAAACAAACAAACAAAAAACAAGCAAAAAAACAAAACAAAACAAAAGGCTGAGTAAAATATGTAACTCGGTCATTGGCTGATAAAAAAAAAATAAAAAAGCAGATAAGGGGCTGGAAAGATGGCTCAGTGGTTAGGAGTGCTTGTTGCTCTTGTGGAAGACCTGGGTTTGACTCCCAGATTCCACAAGGCAGCTCACCATGTGTCTCCACTTCTAGGGGGTGTTCTAGGTGGTCCTCTGGAGGGACTACATGCAGGCGAAATGCCCACATATAGAAATAAATAAAAACAATCAAAAGAAATAAGTAAAAGAAACATAAACTTAGAAGCATGGAGAGCCCCACTAGAATTAAACCCAGATCAGTCTAAGAGAAAGGGATAAATAGGTCAGAAGGGGCCCTGGGGCTGGATAATCTTTTTTTTTTTTTTTTCCCCTTTTCTTTTTTTCAGGGCCTTGCGCTTACTAGGCAAGCGCTCTACCACTGAGCTAAATCCCCAACCCCGGGGCTGGATAATCTTACCTAACAAGATGAGAACTTGACAGGGGAGATGTGGGGGTTTTTGTTTTGGTTTTGTTTTGTTTTGTTTTGCTGCTGTTTTGGTTTTGGTTTAGATTTTGGTTTTATTTACTTTATTTATAAAAAAATCTTCAATTAGAAAAAAGAATGGGTTAGTTTAGGTCACATAAATCTTGTCTAGAAAGATGTCAAGTATATTTTTAATGTCTTAATTCTAGTGTTGCATGGTTTTCTTTTTAAATGAAATATAATTATGCCATTTATCCTTTTCATCTCATCTCTCTGACCCCCTCCCTTACCATCAGTCCCTTTCAAATTCATGCCCTCATATTGTTCCATATGTATGTGTGTGTGTGTGTGTGTGTGTGTGTGTGTGTGTGTGTGTGTATTTGTTTTAAATTCTCTCTATCTATGCCTGTGAGCGCGGTGCCCACAGAGGCCAGAGAGGGCATTGGATCCCCTGGAGCTGCAGTTACAGGTGGTTGTGAGATGCCAAAAGTGGGTGCTAGGGACCGAATTCCATTCCTCCTCAAGAGTGGTCTGCGTTCTCCACTGCTGAGCCATCTCTTTGATAAAGTGAAAAGTTGAGTAGTTGCTGAAGTCGAGAGCTTTTTCAGCCCTGCACCCTGTGTCCTGTGATTTCACCAGCTAAGGCCAGGGGACTGCCCTGAGTGGGTTCTTGACATAATCTATTTCAGTGGTTCTCAACCTTCCTAATGCTTTAACCCTTTAATAAAGGTACTAAATTTGTGATAATCCCTAACCATAAAGTTATTTGCAACATTACTTCATAACTGTAAATTTGCTACTGTCATGTATCATAATGTAAATCTCTCTGTTTTCCAATGCTCTTATCCAATGACCGTGAAAAGGCCATCCCTGAAGGGGTCGCGACCTACAGATTGAGAAACACTCCTCAATATGCTTCTGCTCTTGCTCAACTGTTCGTGTATCTAGGTCACCACCATTTGAACAAGTTCTCAGTTATCATCTTGCCCACTTAGTAAAAACAGAGCCTACCAGACTCCAGACTTCCACATCCAAGTTTCTAAGAAAGGGAAGTGAAACTTCCTTATTGAAACATGGTTCCCCTTCCCCAAGACACAACTGTGAGCTGGAAAAGTAGATACTGTGCAAATGTGAACTCCAGGTCTGCATCTAAGCAGCAGGCCCACTACGTGCTTCAAGGCTGATGGAGATGGAGGTAGGCTGCTTGGCCTTCAAAGGGCAGGGGACAGTATTCAGGACTACGATATAGGGAGGAAAAAGCCTCCGACCTTTTCTGTCTCCGTGGGAAAAACTTTTCTTCTATCAGTTTTTTTTTTTTGTCGTTGTTTTGTCTAGATTATCTTTAAGAAAAAAACAAATAAGATATAGATCCATTCCCATTGCCTATTACCCCAAATACCCCACTCTCAACAATTTATTGGTTTTCTATTGAAATATTAAACTGGGGCTGAAAAGGTGGCTCGGCATCCAACAGCAGCGACTTTTCTTTCAGAGACCTAGCTTCTATTCCCAGAACCCCCCTGACAGCCAGCGACGCCCCAAAACTCTGATTCCAGAGGATCCAACACCTTCTTTTGGCTTCCACGGGTGTCAAGTACACATGTGGTGCATAGACATGCATGCAGGCAAAATACTTAAACAACAAAGGGATAAAATGAAATCTTAAAAAATGTTGAAGTGAATCAAAGCATTAATTTTACGTATCCTTATGTTTCTTACATTAAGTGTTCGTCATAAACACGATTCTTCTGCTTCCATGCACACTATTCTATCACACAAAGGGCACGTAATTTACATAATCGCCTCCTTATCATCAGATATTTCCTTGAATAATTTCTTTTCATCACTATGGTGACTACTCTTGCTCACCATTATTTGATTGCATACTTGTTTAATTCTATACATTAAATCCTTGTGCTCAGACTACATTTCAGTCTGAAATATTTTCTCAAATGAAATAGTCAGTCGTCGGACCTCTTCCTCCCCCTCTTTCAGACGGTGCCAATTTGAGAGGTGAAAAATGGCCTCCCCTCATCGATTCCATTTACATGTCTTTGATTACTAATGAGGTAACCCTTTTTTGTCCTGTTTATTAGCCCCTTGAGCTTCTTTTGTGAGCTGCTCATTTCCCCGGTAGCAAGCTGGTGTTTTTCTTACCTTCTTGATTTTCACGGAAGTAACCTTTTGACCATCATATTTGACTAGTTCGCGTTAACATATTGAGAAACACGGTTCCCGGTTTATTCTCTGTCTTGCCATTTGCTTTGTAGATGTTGGCTCATTTTAAAATACAGGAAAGTTCAGAGACATGGGCAAAAGTGGACGCAAAGCTCTGTGCCGGTATCCTACTAAAACGTTTGCAGTATTCACCTTAGCAATAGGAGTTTGAGCGCGGGTGGTGGCTAATGGAGAAGGAACTCTGTAGTTTCCTTTTTGTTCTTCAGTCTGGTTAAAACAGAGGGGCGATCCTTGAAGAACAACATCCTTGCAAACTTCTTTCAACTTTTTGACATGGGTATTAAAATGCCACCCCGAATACCAGTGGTAATAAAGAATGGGACTTAAAAGGGGGAAGAGGTGTAAATGTAACACTGAGAGCCCTTTTTTGACTCTTGCGGGCCAGTTGCTGAGGAATCACCGGTGGGAGACTCCGGCCTCCTACCCGCCTCTGTCTCAGGTGGTGGAAAGCCTTGGTCATTTGAGGCTGCTTGTCGAGTCTGAAAGTTTTGAGCCAAGACGAGTTGTTCACACAGTAGTAATAACCAAAGCATCCTGTGTGCAGGCTCTCTTGGGAGAATTAGCTTCTGCTTCCTCTTTTTATTGTCCCTTCCTTTATCTGATGTCTCTCTACCTTCTTCGCTCTGCCACCCTCCGTTCTGCGCCTGCTCACAACGCCTCAGTTTGTGCAAAAGTGATGACTGTTTTCTTCTTCCGCAAACGAATGTATCTAGTGATTTTTTTTTTTTTTCAAAGAAGAATGCTACTTCAGGATAGGGCTCTTTTCGAATGTATTCTTTTTTGGAGAAAGTCACCTCACTCTTGCTTCTATGTTCACAAGACAAAGAGCCTTGTAACACTTGATTGGGTCCAAGATTTTCTCTGTATCTGAGGAAGGGAGTTGTCAGTGTTCCAGGAAGATGGCTTTCAAAGCTCCAGACTTTGTTAACTAAAAGGGGCAGACTGATTAGTGTCACTTCTGGTCAGCAAGTCCTTAGCAGGGGCTTCAGAAATGACAGCATTTCCTCTGGCTAAAAGTTTCTGAGAGTGTAGCATATTTCTTTCCAATCTCTTAAAAAAATCATTTATTCTTTGGCACGTTTATTCATACACGTTTGTAAACAATTTAAGGCACGTCACCCTGATTGCCTGCTCAACATTCTTCTGCCCTCTGAAACCGTTCTTCTTTTCAACGACGTTCTCTTCTCTCTTTCATATTGTGAGCGTGTGCATGCGTGCATATATATGTTGTGTGCATGCCATAATGCTTGCTTGAGTATGGGTGATGGAGAAGTATTTACAGGAGGCTGGGCAATAGGTACAGTGCCTATGCCATTGAGGAAAACAACATTCCCTACCCCAGCCTCCCTCAAGGACCAATGGTTTATTTTTAAGGAGAGCAAAATCAAGTATTACTTGCTGACTTTTCAATGAGGTACAAACCACAATCAGAAGAGCTAAATACTTTTTATTCTGTCTATCTGCCTTTCTTCCTTCCTTCCTTCCTTCCTTCCTTCCTTTCTTTCTTTCCCCTTCCTTTTTTCCTTTCCCCCTTTCTTTCTCTCTCTTTCTTTCTTTCTCTCTCTTTCTTTCTTTCTCTCTTTCTTTCTTTCTTTCTTTCTTTCTTTCTTTCTTTCTTTCTTTCTTTCTTTCTTTCTTTCTTTCTTTCTTGTTTGCTCATAAAGATATTGTGTAACCTTGGCTGCCCTGGAACTCACTAAATAGACAGGAGACCAGACTGACCTTGAACTCACAAAGACCTGGCACCTCTGTGTTGGACTGGACTTCTTTCCTTCCGTGTTTATTTGTTTCCAATGATGACAGCGATTAAAACTTTGCTTTCTGGAGATGCTACTTGGGTTTTATGGAGTCTCTCACAGGCTTGACAACATGGGGCCTCAGACTTTAATTCTATTTAAGGACATAGGGAGAATACCGAGACACCATTGACCGTTTTCTCCCACTCCACACATTGATCCCTGCCATCCACAAGTATTATCTATGTCTGGTTGAATTTGTTGCCAATACTCTCTGTGTTGGAATGAAAAGAGTCCAAAATCTTTATTCCTGACTATTTAAAGAGCAGGAGCCAGGGATGGTGGCATATACCCAGTACTCAGGACACAGAGACAAGCAGATCTCTGAGTTCTTGAGGCCAACCTGGTCTACAAAGCCAACTCCAGGATAGCCAGAGCTACACAGAGAAACCCCGTCTCAAAAGAATAAAATAAAAATTAATTAATTAAACACCAGCTTCATCTCTTGCTCGCCAAGAATTCCAGAGGTAAACCGGCTGGTGCATTCTGGGTTGCTATGGCTACAAGATTGACAGAGGATGTGGTGCTCAGCATAGACAGAAACTCTCAGTCCAGGCACCTGAATGGGAGGCTGAAGCTGAAGGACACAGAGGAGTCAAGCAGTCAGAGTTACAAAGACTCTGTTTCAAAAATCGAAGAAACTAAATAGAAATGAAGATGCATAAAACCAGGAGAGTATCTCTGGAGAGGAAGTGGGGGCTACAACCTCTGGCAGTACTGCAGCTGGTTTTGGGTGTGTGTCAAGCTGAGCCTTGGGTGAGGTTATGACTGTGAAAAGAAGAAGCCGAACTCAGTGACCTTATGCAAAACTTTTACCAAGAGAGCTTTGCTTCCTCTCCTACAGATAAGGACCTCAGTAGATGACCTCACTGATTTCGTAGAGAGCGTAAGAAACACCCTGTTTTCTATCCTGAGCATAGACTTCAGGAATTCAGAAAGCACCAGCTTAGGTACCTGAGTGTGTTAATATTATAAAAGAATAAAATGTTCTTCCTAAAACTTTCTATTATAAGAAATGCTTAAATATCACCCTTATCTCCTGTTGGATTATGCTAATTATGCATTAAAAAGCAAGGAAAAATACCAGGATTGCAGGCAGACAGATGCCCTCTGCAAGGGAACTACAGTTTAGGACATGCAGCTAGGGGCCTCACATAACCCTCAACTGTTTCTTACTTTCTTGGGACGATATGTCTGACTGCAGTCTTGAGCCCCTGCAATCAGCCTCTCTAGGTCTAAACTGTCCCTCAAATTCATCAACCAGAACAGATTTTCTATACCTTAAGGTTTTTTTTTCTTTTTTGAAATAGGAACATGGGGTGCTGGAGAGATGGCTCAGCGGTTAAGAGCACTGACTGTTCTTGAGGTCCTGAGTTCAAATCCCAGCAACCGCATGGTGGCTCACAACCATCTGTAATGAGATCTGATGCCCTCTTCTGGTGTGTCTGAAGACAGTGTACTCATAAATAAATAAATAAATAAATAAATAAATAAATAAATAAAATAGGAACATGAATTATATTTCTGTGTCCTTTAAATGAAGTAAAACCAATAAAGAAGTTAGCACTAGAGAAATTTATTATTTGCATCATTCTTCTTCTCGTGCCCAGGACTAGTGTAAGGATGGCCAAGGAACAGCGTGGCTCACATACATGCAGCACCTGTTTCAGCATGTTCATTATTGGGGGCAGAAAGTGATTATGTGGGTGCCTGATTGAGGAATATGGAAAGTCTAGACTGAATATAACTGTCTCCCCACATTCTCCAGAGATGTGTTTTAATATCCCAGTGAATGCCCGAGACCAAACTCTCTATGTACAAACTCTATAAATACATATTTTATCCTATCTATCTATCTATCTATCTATCTATCTATCTATCTATGTTTTTTTAAAGATTTATTTTATGTATGAGGGTTCTATCAGCTTGTATTCCTGTGTGCCAGAGAGAGCATTAGACTTTATTATAGATGGTTGCAAGCCACCATGTGCTTGTTGTGAATTGAATTCAGGGCCTCTGGAAGAGCAGCCGGTGGTCTTAACCACTGAGCCATCTCTCCAGTCAACCCCCCATCCCAATCTATATATTTATGTTAAGGTTTTATTATAAACTAGGTGCAGTAATAGACTAAGAACAATAACCGAAAAAATACATTTTAACAATATACTATAGCAAGTAGCATTCTACTGTAACCCATTGGGAACGTGTTCTCTCTCTTTGAGAATATCACATTTTACTATATTTACACCTCTTCTTGTGATAACGTGAGGCGACACCATACCTGTGTAATGAGATGATGTGAAAGGATGTCACGTCAAGTGTTCTAAGTGGAGTGCAGTGATATTGTGTCATAATTCTTTACACCACTGTAAATGGTATGTATTTGAAACTTGACATAGGTCTATTTTTGAAACTTTTTCCTTTGACTATTCTTGGATCATAGTTAACGATGGGTGACGACTTCCTCAGAAATGAAATTGTGGGCAAGGAGTGCGACTGCCACATATCTCCTCAGTTCTTACTGTGTCCAGGCACTGATTAGTTCCAGGTGCTCCTTCTATGCCTGCTGTGAGAACACTGGCTGCTCCTTTCATATTTTCCAAGTTCCATTTCAAGCTTGGATGCCAGAGTCAACAGCTCCACAGGAGCTGTCCATCTGGCCTCCAGCTTCTCCCAGGAAACCGCAACACCAATGGTTACTAGCCAGACTCCAGTTGGCTCTCATTCTGGGAATGTCAGACCTCAGGTGTGCTATGTTGGGCAAAGTATTGAGTAACTCTGCACCTGAATTCCTTCTTTACAGAACAGGATCGATGGTGATAACATTATACATAGATGTGATTAATTCTCCACGGTCACATTCATTGGATGTGTGGATGGTTCTTTTGTTAGACCTCAGTATGCGGCAAGGAGCTGAGAAGATGGTTATTCCTTTCATCCATATGTTGGATGAACACAAAAGCAGTTTACTTTCTGTCCTCTGCACTCAACACAAGCTGAATAGAGACCCAGATCTACAGATCTATAGATCTATAGGAATACATCTCTCTGGCAGGCAGAGAAGATGAGCTGCGAAACAAGCCTTGTACCTTGCAGTTATTGGCAGTGATCATGTCGCACGTGTGACAGTTTGTAAGGTGGAGACCCTGTTCAGTATGGACTGTTCACGTAAGCTGTACTTTGTGGTATTTCTTAAGGGACCGATTTTGCATCGGAACCCTCTTCCATGAGGATTTTCCTGGTGCAGTGTAGCGTGGGAATGTCATTACATTTGAAACGGATAATTTCCATAGTGAGACTATTGTTTGTTTTTTTAATTAACCTTGGAAGTATTAAGACAGTCTGTGGTGATCAGAGTCACAGTCACTTATAAGTGGCTAGGTAAGTAATGGACATTAAATACTAAAACCTTATCCCAGTAACTCACTCTGTGGGAATGAAGCAGTGTACTTGGTATGAAAACATAGCGTGTAACCTGGAGCAGTTCCAAGAGAAGAAAAAGACGGGTCTTGAAGATAGGCAATCTGAGATCATCTTCTGTTCCCATCTCTGAGTGAAACTAGAACCACAGACTCGGTGCTCTCTAGGCCTTCCTGCTGGGCGGCACTCTTTGAATTAAGTATATTCATACTCTAATGACAAGCAGGCTTCATAATATTTTAGATCTAGGAAGGAGTTTGACAGAAGCTCTTCGTGTAGAAGATAGGATGGGTCTTAATTCCATTTTCTAAATCACAACACATGCATCCTGAGTGGATAGGACATTTACTCTAAAGGAGGTGAACCCTGGCTGACCTTTCCTCTACAGGACATTCTCCACTAAGGTCTATTGGGTCCCATCTAGACTGGATGAATTTTCTGCTTTAGAATGAGATGCCAAAACTTTTAAGTTCAGACTCCACTTTTAAGAACCTAACCTAGGCTTGAACTCAGGTAAACTAACAGGCTAGTACCCAGCATTAGTTTCTAAGTTGCCCCCTTTCCCCACTCCGTCCTTTCCCATGCTCCAACAAACCCCGAGCCTAGCTCCAGTCTCTAGGCTAATCTCCAACAAGAGCAGCATCTCTAGGTTATTATTGCAACAAACCTGCACCTCCAGGTTATAAGCCCACCGCCCGGCCTAATGACCGCCAATGCAGAGGGAGCAGAAATTAAGTTTATGTTCTGACTCCCAGCAGCAGCCATTTATGTGAAAGGCCACAGTAGCTTTCCAATTAGATGCTTGCTCCTACTCCCTGCTTGCTGCTTACTATAAATCCCTGCTGCAATAGACATTTGGGGCTCCCCAACCACCAAAACTGTTCTGAGGGATGGCAGTATGTTGTGGTGGTGGTGGTGGTTGCTTAAATAGAATAAAGACCTTGCTGGGAGTTGCATCAGATCAGCTCCTGTCTATTTTTTTTTTTTTTTTTTTTTTTTTGGTAGGGGGAGCACTAACATTTTCCCGGCACTACAAGAACACATGATGGAAACAGGTGGGAGGGAAAAGGCAGGCTATCCAGCTCTAGGGGCACTACATTGTGCTTTGCCTTTTGCTTTCTTCAGATTGAGCAAAGAGCAACCCATGAAGACAGGCCAGGTCAGTGTGAATCTGGGCCAGCATGACCTCTTATTGGAGAGGGAAAATGTTTATTAAGAAGATGGAAGCTGGTCCATTTCCCTAGTCTAATAACATGCTTTGGGGATCAAAATTGTTAGAGACCCAGGTCAGAAGCCATACAGTCAACGCACTAAACAGCTCTGATGCCTAGACCAATGGCATGACAGAGACAAGTAACAACAGTGACAGAAGTCTCTACAACACACCAAAGGGTTTTTTGTTTTGGTTGTTGTTGTTGTTGTTTGTTTGTTTGTTTGAGACAGGGTCTCATGAATCTTAGGCTGTCTTTAAGTTTAATGTGTAGTTGAGAAGGACTTCAAATGTCTAATCCTCCTGCGTCTGCTTCCTGAGTGCTGACATTGCCAAGTATGTACAACCCACACTCAGTTCACACAGTGTTGAGGGTTCAATTCCAGGCCTCATATGCTAGGCAAGCATTCTACCAACTGTGCCCACATGAACCAAAGCTTTAATGGGGATTTTCTTATGTAGAAAATAAAATTTGGACTGGGCATAGTGTCACATGTCTTTAATCTCAGCACTGGGAGGCAGAGGCCAGCCTGGTGTATGGAGTTCCAGGACTTCCAGGGCTGCATAGAGAGATTTTTGTCTAAAAAAACAAAAAAACAAAAAAACCAAACAAACAAACCACAAAGAGGAAGAAGAAGAGGAGAAGGAGGAGAAGGAGGAGAAGGCAGAGGAGCAGGAGGAGGAGAAGGAGGAGGAGGAGGAGCAATGGAATTTGTAAAAAGAGGAGAAGAAGGAGGAGGAAGAGGAGTAGAAGCACCTCGGAAAAACTAGTGATTTGTGAAAGGACCTGTGGAAAGGGGCGAAAGATGAAATTTTTAGAGCAGAGATAAGCTAACCCGGATAAAGAGAAAATGGAAAGTTCAGTGTTGACTCTGGCCACCTGAGCTACCTTATATCCTTAAGTCACATCCATGTCATCTGCCTCTCTCACAACAGACTGACAAAAGGGAAGCATTATTTTTGTTTTAAAGTGATGGGTATTAGAGTTTTACATCTGCCACTTTCTGCTGAGTGTGCCACCTCCTGTTAGGGGCTGTAACTGAGTGTCTTAATCTCTGGAAACCTCAGCCTTCTTGTGTACACCTCAGAACTGTCAAATCTGAAGTTACTTATAATACACGAAAGGTCCTTGGAAAAATTCCATTGTACTCTGGGCTTCTTGACCAGAGCAGGGGTGGGGGTGGAGAGAGAGAGAGAGAGAGAGAGAGAGAGAGAGAGAGAGAGAGAGAGAGAGAGAGAGAGAAGGAGAAGGAGGAGGAGGAGGAGGAAGAGGAGGAGGAAGAGGAGGAGGAGGAATAATTATTAAATACATTCACTATATTTCATTAAGCTCTTGCCCAGAACCTGGCTCAGGGACCTTCAGCGAACAACAAAGCTAAGAGCATTTTTCTCCGGATTACATACTTTAAGTGTTTATTTCCTGAGCCTCACTAATTAAGAAAATACCACAACTGTTCTAATTAGGTCCTTGACATTTCCTTCTAACAATTGCAAAAGGGCTGAAACAGCCATGTTAAAGGACAAGTCCATGTGAAGCTAAAGGTGACTCCGATGCTAACGCTCTTGAGCAATGAGCCGCATGCAGAATACGTTCTGTTCCTGGGACAAATGGGGGAACCTGGAACTCCTTTTCCAAAGTGCAGGCTCTATGGGAGCATATAGGAAATGAAGCAAACTAGCAAGGCCATCCAATTTAACACATTCAGTGGCATTTGGAGAGATGCTGGGGAAAAACCACTCTCCTGTTTAATTTCACACTTCCTCTATACATTTCAAAAAAAAATGAGGTGTGACTGGATTTTAAAAAAGACATTCATCAGGCTAAATGCCAGCCAGGTACACTTGCAAGCTCCTGGCTTTAAGGAGTCTTCTGTCTTCTGTCGCCTGTTTGCTACAGGGACTCCAGCTCTGTTCTTTTAAAGCAGGAGCTATTTCTGCACATTAGGGCTCTGACCTTACTGGATCTCCTGGTTTGTTCTTCAGTGGGTAGACATTCTTCAAAACCTGGGGCTGTTAACCAAAGCGGAAGGCTGGAAAGAAGCAGGCATCCAACATAGTGCCTTCTGTGTGCTAGCCTAAGCCCACCCCAGGAAATAGGAGCTATCATTGCTGCATTTGACACAGGAGAGAATCAAAGCTCAGGGGACTCCTTCATTTCAACCCCATGCTCCTTCTCCAGTATCACTCCATCTACTCTGAAATACCTGAAAGGGAGGTATGGGTGAGGGAGTCCTCAAGGCCCAAAGGTCCCCAGGAGTCCTTCCTTGCTGCAGATGCCCAGGTTTGTTTTCTTTGGCTCCCCCATTAATGAGTTCCACAGGACAATGCTAAGCCTGGTTATGCAGCCTTAATTGGTTTAGTTACAACAAGATAATTCCTTTTTTCTTCTCTTGGAGGCTGTTCTGTTTAAAGACATTTTAGCTGGGAGATGCTAATTATCAACGAGGAGAAAGTGACACCCGAGGAGTTCATTTTCCATCTCGGTCCTTGGTTCTTCCTTTGAACTCTCTCCACCAGGGGCCCCTTTTCCCACTTTGTCCCCGATCCCCCACCATCATAAAAGAAAGCTGGTCTCTGGCCAGGGAAGCAGAACTTTCTTTCACATTTGCCAAGGAGTCCTTGTACTGCTGCCTCGGGAGTATGGACAACCTGGGTGAAACCTTCCTCAGCCTGGAGGATGGCCTGGACTCTTCTGACACCACTGGCTTGCTGGCCTCCTGGGACTGGAAAAGCAGAGCCAGGCCCTTGGAGCTGATCCAGGCGTCCCCTACTCAAAGCCTCTCCCCAGTTCCTTCTCTAGAGTCCTACTCTGAGGTTGCACTGCCCTGTGGGCACAGTGGGGCCAGCGCTGGAGGCAGCGATGGCTACAGCAGTCACGAGGCTGGCGGTCTAGTAGAGCTGGATTATAGCATGTTGGCTTTCCAACCGTCCTATATACACGCTGCTGGTGGTCTCAAAGGCCAGAAAGGTAGCAAAGTCAAGATGTCTGTCCAGCGGAGACGAAAGGCCAGCGAGAGAGAGAAACTCAGGATGCGGACCTTAGCTGATGCCCTCCACACGCTCCGGAATTACCTGCCCCCTGTCTACAGCCAGAGAGGCCAGCCGCTCACCAAGATCCAGACACTCAAGTACACCATCAAGTACATCAGGGAACTCACAGACCTCCTCAACGGCGGGAGAGAGCCCAGGCCACAGAGCGTGTGAGTTGTGCTCCTTGGAGAACCCCACCAGTACCAGACCTATGGATGGGCAGAGGAGGCGTTCTGAAGACCCCCGACCCTGTTGTCTCACAGGACAATAGCACAGAGTTATCTGTGGACACTTAGTGTGACCATCTTGTGATCCTAGTGGGACTTCAGTCTGCCCTGTTGGAGCTGCCAGGACATTCACGTGCCAGGCAAGCAGGACACTTCCAGAGAGTGTCATCATGTCCCCAGCGACTCAGCTTTTGCAAAGAGACAGATTATTTTGTCCTGTGTCTTTTGAAGGTATTTTTAAAAAAGGGTCAATATGGTTCAAATACACTCTTTTTGACAATGTTAAATACATACAGTTATGTTCTCCTACCAGTTTGGTGTTGGGAGTTTTCTTTCTGTTGGATTTAAACTTGTATTTTGTGCAGGATCCAATGTGACATTTGGATTCTTATTTAGAAAGATTGTGTCAAGTAAGGAGTTAATGCTTTCTCAGTTCTCTCTCCTTCTTTCCCTCACTCTACTCCTCCTGTTTGGGTGTGTGCACGTGTGTGTGTGTGTGTGTGTGTGTGTGTGTGTGTGTGCTCATGCTTGCGTGTTTGAAAGCATGCCTTTACTTTTGCTAGGAATAAAATCATTTCAGTGCAGAAGTAACTTGTATCACAATAAACAGGAGGTAACAAGCAGACAGACTGTGCTGATTTAAGACGGTGAAGATCCTGTGACCAGAGTTTTCTCTGTAAGGCATGGGAAGGAAGAATTGGGGGAGGGGGGGCTAGACTACTGTGTCCTGGTGAATAGGAGAAAGGAAGAAAGGAAGAAGGAGAAAGGACCCCAGTACCACAAGGTGGCCAGAAGCCAATTTTAGAGATCAGGAGCTCTTAGTCTGGGGCCTGGTGTGAATGTGATCTCATTACTGCAAATGTTCATTTCTTAAATGAAGAGCTTGGCTTAAAACAAAGCCAATTTGACCTTCACAGATAAGGGCAAAGGCCGGGACTAGAACTCAAGGCTTTTGCTGACCTCTCTGAAGGAATTTGTGTTATCCCAAAGACTGCCTTGCCCACTCCCTCCATCCCATATCCTCCTTCTCCCCAAGTCTCCCAGTGCCTCACATTGTCTCCGTTTGCATCACACACTCCCTTCCAGGTGCCTGTCCTGCGGTGAACTTGCAGCAGCCACAGTTTGGTTAATCTGAACCCACAGGGCATCATAGTGAAGAGGCTTGAATTTAAGGCGGTTCTGTTCTGAGATCTCCTTTTCCTTTTGTGATTATTAACCATCAGTCTTTGTCTCCAGTGATTCACTAGTCTGTATTTCCTGTCCATCCTCCCACACCTCGGCTTTTGGACTTTTCCATCTTTTAATTCCTTAAATTATCAAAGCAGTAACTGTGCTCAGGATCTCATGTTTAACTTCCTCCCATTTCTTTCTTGGATGATGGAAATATACACAAATAAAGATGCACACACGTATTCCTTGAGGATCATATTTAATTCTGTACGTTCCGATTCTTACCTAGTGTAGATTTGCATAATTGTGTATGTGACATAAGTACCACTGTTATTTTGATCTTCTAGATGAGAAAGTTGAAGCGTGACTTTCCCAGTCTAGCAATACTCCCCAGCACAGGTTCTGCATAATCGCATATACTGAAGAACCTTCTCAATGGTATTTAAGTTGTTTGGGGTTGTTTTAATCACAAACAATGCCTGGAAAAATGGAGACGAAAACGTTGAACACTTACCAGTGTTCAATTTTTAAATGAGCCTTAGAAGTCCTTAGGGAGAGCATTCCTAGGTCAGAATGTGAGCATATTTTACATTTTAATAAATATTATTTCATCACTTTCATTAAAGTTTTTAGTTTATTTTTATTTCCACAAATATCACAAGATAAGCTAGTGGTCCTGCGTAATCTCTGGCTAGAAACCACCTCAAAACCAGCAATGGGCAATTCCAGGGACATGATCTTTCTGGTAAGACTAATTTATCTACTTATCAGTTGAGATGGAGTATCTTTATTTGATCTTATGAGACTATTATTCATTTTGGTTTCTCTTCTGTAATGTGTCAGTTTATGGTCT